>NW_028261389.1:3796044-3919552 GCF_051295495.1 Thamnophis sirtalis
CTGTCCTTGGCTTCTAACCTGACCCCTGGGCCAGGAGACTGGACTAACTCCCTTCCAATAGCCCTCAAATATGAAGAGGAAGGCATCAGCTCTCCTTCCGCAGGATGGCTTCGAAAAAATATCAAATGATATTCGCTGAAGTCTCTGCGCAGTTGTGGGTCTCCTCCTGACCCCAAACCTTGACCCCTTTCTTTTTATGGGCAAATGTATGCAGCCATCCTTTCGCCCAAGGCCCAGGTGCCCCATATCTCTTCTTCCCTTCGACCCAGGCATCAGGACCGATACTAAATCTAGACATGGGTGCTGATGGGTAATGTAACTCTTATTTATGAATAAGCCCCGTGTGGCAAAGGTCGGATATTTATCAAGGCCAGACCGTCAGATTAAAATAGGCGACCGCTTCCCCCCCCCTCTTTTCGCTTTTTTCCAGATGAGACATTTATGGCCTTTGATTGAAGGAGGCGGAATCGTGTTTGGGAAAGGGTTGCGGTGAGGGTCTTCGGTGCGGCGTCAAAGGGACGGATTTTTACTCAACTCCGGTGACAAATTTATAGAAGGACAAAGCCTGGATCGATTTTGGGGGTAGCCTCCCGACACGGGGGGGAGGCAACTCGAAGCAATGTGTATCCAGAGTGGGCATGATAACTACTGAAGAAAAATAACACAAAAAGGATTCCACTAGTAGTTATTAATTTTTTTATTTTAAAAAATTAATTATACATTTTTAGAAGCTTTCAACGTTTTAATTTGTATATATGGTTTTATATTTTGATATTTTATTGTATACCAAGCAGAGTCCCTCTTTCAGGCAGATGGGAGGTTCAGAAGGGTGAATATATCTCTTTCCACCCTTCTCTCTAGCTACATAATCTAGTATATCCAGCTATCTATCATGTCTGTCTGTCTCTCCGTCTGCCTTCTATCTCCCACCTTTCTTTCTTTCTTTCTTTCTTTCTTTCTATCTATCTATCTATCTATCTGTCATCTATCTATCATCTATCTATCTATTTGTATCTATCTGTCATCTATCTATCATCTATCTCTATCTATCTCTATCTATTTATAGCTATCTATCATCTTTCTATCATCTATCTACCTATTTATATCTATCTATCATCTATCTATCTATCTATCTATCTATCTATCTATCTATCTATCTATCTATCTCTATCATCTATATATCTATCATCTATCTATATCTATATTTATTTATTTATATCTATCTCTATCTATCTATCTATCTCTATCTATCTCTATCTATCTCTATCTATCTCTATCTATCTCTATCTATCTCTATCTATCTCTATAGCAGTGTTCCAATATCTCAGGGGTTGCCCCAAAGAAGAGGGAGTCAAACTATTCTCCAAAGCACCTGAGGGCAGAACAAGAAGCAATGGGGGAAAACTAATCAGGGAGAGAAGCAACTTAGAACTGAGGAGGAATTTCCTGTTAGTCAGAGGGGTTGGACTAGAAGACCTCCAAGGTACCTTCCAACTCTCTATTGTATTGTATTGTATTGTATTGTATTGTATTGTATTGTATTGTATTGCATTGTATTATGTAGCTATCTCTATCTCTATCTATCTATCTATCTATCTATCTATCTATCTATCTATCTATCATCTCTCTCATGCCTCCATCCATCTACACATCTATATTGGTCTATCTATGTGTGTGTGTGTAAGTACACACACACACACTGTATCTAGAAAGAGAGAGAGGGAGAGGGAAAGATAACACATTCTTGATTTGATCTCCTATTATGCCCACAGAATCTTAGAAACCTAGAATCCTCGGGCTGAAAAGGACCACGAAGGTCTTTAACAGATGTCGGAAAGCCACAACACATTAGGGCAACGTTAACCTTGATAATCCTCTTGCGACTTACGACAATTGAGGCCAGAAGCTCCGTGGCTCAACAAGGCAGAGGCAACGTGAGTCATGCCCAATTTTACAACCTTTTCCCCACCGTTAAGTAAACCACTGCCGTCGTTCAGTGAATCCTGTGGCTGTTAAGCAAATCATGCTCTCCCCATTGACTTGGCTCTCTGGGAAGGTCGTAACGGGTGACCACAGGATCCTCGGGGGTGCTGCAACCATTGTAAATACGGGCCGGATGCTGGGGAATTATAATTTGGGTCATGTGACCTGGGGGACATTGCATTGGTTGTAAGGGCAAGGCCTGGATGTAAGTCATTTTTTCAGTGCGGTTGTAACTTTGAACGGTCACTAAATGAATAGCTTTAAGTCGAGGAATGGCTGTATCTACATACCTACATAAAAACGTATTTTAATACACTTTGCCAAGTGTCCACATTTTGATCACGTCATCCACCCACCCTAAGGATACCTCAATGGTGGTTAAGCGTGAAAAATTGTTATAAGCCGTTTATAGAATACTAGCTGGATACCTGTGCTTCGCTACGAAACTATGTGAGCGGGCTTGATACTTAAAGCTTGAAACTTAATGTAGAATGTGTAACTCCTTAGCATCAGAGCGTGTTAATATAAGGCAACTGGCAGTTGGAGCAGGGTTCTTTTCAGGTGGGGAGGGCGAGTAGAATGTCTAAACTCCCAACCCACAGGCCAGATGAGTCACACACTGGCCATGCCCACGTCCACGCTTGGTCTAGTGAAGGGGCAGCATTAGAGTGTGTTAATATAAGGAAACCAGCAGTTGGAACAGAGTTCTTTTCAGGTGGGGAGGGAGAGTAGAACTCCTTAGCATTGGAGCGTGTTAATATAATACTGTATAAAAAGATACTAATGATCTGATGGTCATTTTGAAAAATCTTTTCTTAGCGAGCACCTAGAAGCCAAGAGGAACATATGTGCCAAATTTAAAGTTTGTAGGCTTTATGGTTCTGGAGATTTTGTGACGAGTGAGTGGTATTTACCTTTTATATATATAGATTCCTGTATATCCAAGGAATAGACAGACTCTCACACCGAGAAATCAAATTTTTCTGCTGTAACAACAAACATTGCGCAGAACTGGGGCAATGCAAGGTTTAATTCTCTTTGCCACTTTGCTCCACAGACGCTGGGGAATTATTAGATCGTTAGAGTAATTATTGTTTCTGAATTATCTGTCTCAACGTAATCAAGTGTTTTCTGGCCCCAAATGAATGCCAATTGGCAATAAATACTTTCTATGGAATGTACACGTGCCACAGACAGGAGACAAAAAAACACCCTACTTATTGCTAGAAAATCTGCGTTAAAATCGTGTGCTTGTTCGGTGTTCTTTTAATTCTTTGAAATTGTGCGATATGCTTCTTGAAGTATACAGTGCTCAGATTGCAGTGGGATCTCGTACAGGGGGAGGCATCTCGTGTTAGTTTTTGAAACCCCAGGCTGGTTGCAGCTGATAGGGGTCTGTGCCTGCTTTTTCCTCCTCTACTCTTTAATGTATAGTCGAGAAGACTTTGGGTAAAATCTCAAGCCACATTCCCAGCAACAGTAACTCTCTGTAGCAATAATGCAATTGTTCTAAGGCCCTGAGTACATGTAAATAAATATTTGCAAAGCATACATTGCTAGATAATCGTTAGGATAACCTGCAGAGATATGAAATATATATATGTGATTCATCCCATATAAAGCCAGATGGCTTTTGATTGATGGATAGATAGATAGATAGATAGATAGATAGATAGATAGATAGATAGATAGACAGACAGACAGACAGACAGACAGACAGACAGACAGACAGACAGACAGAATAAATAGATAGCTGGATAGGTAGCTGGATAGGTAGGTAGGTAGGTAGGTAGGTAGGTAGGTAGGTAGGTAGGTAGGTAGGTAGGTAGGTAGATGATAGATAGATAGATAGATAGATAGATAGATAGATAGATAGATAGATAGATAGATAGAGACAGACAGACAGACAGACAAACAGATAGATAGATAGATAGAAAGATAGATAGATAGACAGATAGGATAGATAGATAGATAGATAGATAGATAGATAGATAGATAGATAGATAGATAGATAGATAGATAGATAGATAGATAGATAGATTATATAATAATATAGTCATGTGGATATCTATCTATCTATCCATCCATCCATCCACCCACCCACCCACCCACCCACCTACCTATCTATCTCTTTACAGGTAGTCCTCGACTTACAATCACAATTGAGCCCAAAATTTACATTCCTAAATGAGAAGTTTATTAAGTGAGTTTCACTCCATTTTATGACATTTCTTGCCATTAGGTTTTCACTGGTAGAGGGCTGCAGGAGGCCGTCACAGCCAAAAACGGACCCAGGGAGGGTCACATGCGGCCCTCCTGAGGTCCATTTTTGCTGGTAGAGGCACCGCGGGCCGGTCCTTCACTGTTTCCAAGGCGGCCCCGCAGGCCAGATCTAAGCACCTCGCGGGCAGGATTCAGTCCATGGGCCTTGAGTTTGACACCTCTGCTCTACGTGGTCTTCAACACAAAAAGCAGCACATTATCTTCTAGGTTCCGGAGAGTGGGGCACATCTGTGTATGCAGCAGATAAGGCCCACACAAGTCCCTTCCAACCCACAAGAGACCTAAGCCCAGCCCACCTTGAACACCTTACTTATCTCCCATTCATTTCCCTTGACCAGCTACTTGGTCAGATTAATGTCAAGCGCTGGAGAAATCAGGAGATTCAGGCAGTTCAAGTGAGTCTAAAGGTTTATTGCAAGTATAGCTCTCTACAAGAATCTGGCCAACTAACAGACAAGGGAAATGAGCGGGAGATAAGAAAGGCACTCAAGATCTCTTATGGGCGCACAGGGACTCCTGAATTATGGTATGTTTAACCCCTCCTTTGGTCATCTCCTACAATCCATAATCTTTTTTTCTTCCAATATTGTAAGTAACACAACTTATTTGTTTGTTACACTGGCTATCAGGACACGCCGTCGTCTTGCACATGAGTAGCAATTAGGGCAGCCTTCCAAATCACTGTTCCTGAATTTAGGCCTGAAACACTGACACAGGGTGTCGTCCTGATAACTTGGAAAGCTCCTTTTTTGCAAATTTTAAGCAGGTCCCTGAGGCAGCCGGCTACAAACACGCATTTTTCTTCACCTAGCTTCCTACAAATCACAGGCGCTGCCAAGATGCCTTTGCTTCTTTGCTCCGGCTTCTTGGGGGGGGGGGGGGGGAGGTTTCCTTCCTTACATTAATAAGTCTTCCCAGAATTAATCATTGCACATTAGAAGCAGCTGGAGTGTTTTGAGTGATAATGAAACCTGTAACAAGCCATCTTCAGACGTCTTGGCCAAACAATGGGGGAATTAAAATTTCAATTTAAATGCAGAGGTTGGAAACACGCTTCAGTGGCAAAATTACTTCAATTAATGTGAGTGGAATACAAAGGAGAGACTGCAGAAATGCGAGGCAGCTCCAGGAATTATGCCATTAACGTGTTTGCATGGAGGCACACAATGACTGCAAAGGTCTAATTTCAACGGCACCTATCACAAAGCTACAGGCAACAATATTTATCAGTTCTCCCATTTCTCAAGAGACGGATCGCCCGCCTTGGTGGAATCATTTTGGGCCTTTTGATAAGCCAACAGCTGTTTGCCTTGAGGACAAAGAACAGGGAGATCCACACACAAAAAAAAAACCCCCGCATTATGCACCCCTGACAGTTTAATAATGATTTTATACAGATGAGACAATGAAAAACAATAGAGTCACCCAGAAGCAGGAACCCAATTACGGCTTCATTCTGATATGAAGCCAGAGAGAGAGAGAGGCTTAAGAAGGTTGAACTTAAAAGAGCTGCCTCCTAGATCATCGACCACAGGGAGGATTTAAAAGGAAAGGGGATTGCGGAACCCCCCCCCCCCAAAAGGGACTCTTCTCTTCGCACAGGATTCGCAAGAGCTCTTAAGCAAAGTTTCAATCAAAGGGAATCTTTGTAGCTCGGGGATGAGATGAAGGGTCCTTGGTGCTCCCTGAGCTTGGTGGTTTCCTTGCAGATGTTTCATGACCCAACTAGGGAGCATCATCAGTCTAGAAGGGAGCGGGGTTTGTGGAGGGAGCGGGGAAAGGACGAAGAAGATAACAACAACTGTGGGTCCTTGCTGCTCTGTGACCTCACTTTGGTTGTTGAGGGCATCAAGGATTGGGGTTTGTTTGAGGGGGGGGACAGGAGGAGGAGGAGGAAGATGACGACTGTTGGGTCCTTGTTGCTCTCTGACATTCCCTGATCCAACTACAGAACATCATCAGTCTTGAAGGGGATGGGGTTTGTTGAGGGGAGGAGGAGGAATATTGATAGCACAGACTTATATACCACTTCACATTGCTTTGCAGCCCTCTCTAAGCCTCTTGCTCCCCAACAATCTGGGTCCTCACTTGACCCACCTCGGAAGGACGGAAGGCTGAGTCAACCTTGAGCCTGGTGAGATTCGAACTGCCAAATTGCTGACCCTACAGTCCTCTTTCTCCCTCTTCACAAACCCCACTCCCTTCGAGCACAGATGATGTTACCTAGTTGTGTCATGAAACATCTGCATGAAAACCATCAAGCTCAGAGAGCACCAAGTACTCTGCAATCGTCATCCTCCTCCTTCTCCTCTATAACCCCCACTCCCTTCTAGCACTGATGATGTTCCCTAGTTGGGTCATGAAATGTCTACCAGGAAACCACCAAGCTCAGAGAGCATCAAGGACCCCATAGATCTCTTCCTCCTCCTCCTCCAACTTCTTCTTCTTCTCTGCAAACCCCCCTCCCTTCTAACACTGATGATGTTACTATTTGGGCGATGAAATGTCTATCGGGAAACCATCAGAGAGCATCAAGGATCTCTCATATAGAAAGACACCCAGCCAATATTTAAAGGCCCGGAACTTCGAGACACAGGTAGGAAGCTACAAGAGAGCAGTACTAAGACGAGGCCGATGTCTCCGTCGTAAGGGCTGCTCCAAAATGAAATTTAAAAAAAAGAAATAACACACGGCACAGAGAAAGCTATTTTTTTTTTAAAGGACACTGCCCGAGCTGTTAAAAACAAAACAGGAAAAAAAAGACGCCGAGAACCCAGACCAGACAGCTGAAGGGTTCCTGGGGGGTGAAGAAATGAGGTGTTGGAGAGAGAAAAGGAAGAGACACAAAAACGTGGGAAACAACCGGCGAGATAGGAGAGGACAGCGATTGGAGGTTAAAGACAGCGGGTCAAAGTCTTTGGCGCTTCGAAAGCATCCAGAGAGGTTAATAGAGTGAAGACTTTTTTTTTTTTAAAAAAAAAGGAGGAGTGAGTGACAGGCGAGCCCCAAAGAGGCAGGGGGAGAGAACAGAGAAATCGGGCAACGGCAAGAGGCAATTACTCCGCTCCAGATAGATAAGATAGATCTCTAGCGGACAGGAAGGCGACAGCTGCCCGTCTCGAGAGCGGGCCGGTTCGCCGCTTACCAGCATATCGGTGGCGATCAGGTAGTGCTTGCTGGCCGTGTACTGCTGCAGCTTCTGCGGCACCTGCTTGATGGTCTCGATCTCGTCCAGCAGATTCAGGACGTGCTTGTGCTCGATCCCTTCAATCCACAGCTTGCGCAGCTCATCCCGCTTGCAATGCAGGAGCATTTTGCAGGAAACCAGGTTCTCCTTCACCTGCAAGGAGGGGAAGCCACAAGGTGAGTCCCAGAGCCAGGAAGGAGCCGACGCGCCAGTTGTGTGTTTGGGCTCCCGTTGCAACCGGTAGGCTGCAATGGGAGCTGGGCGTGCACCTTGGGCGGGCAAGGATAGCTGATGCGCAAAATATACATTGCAACGCTTATTGCAAAGCCTCTCAGCTATCAAACGACAACCCGGCCTTCACGTGGTGCCCCCCGTTCCCACCAATCGGGCTCTGTCGACCCTTGGGACTGGCGCCCCCTTGGGCATATCCAGCCGAAACAGCTTCCATGGATCGCCGTATAGCGACTGGCTGCACCACCTGACAACCCTAGCCCAGGACCGAAAACAGTGGCGTCAAATTTCCATGGAAGTCGCCTATACCCACGTTGGGTGAAGAGGCGTCAAGTACAAGTACAAGTACATGGGCACACGCGCTGCGCACTCATGTGCACTCACCGCCTGCGACGCTCCAGCTGCTCGGCGGAGCGTTGCGCAGGCGCCATACGCTGCATGCTCAGGTGTCCCATTTCCTTGAAATACAGGTAAGGAACGAGGGTGGGCGAGCGGGCCCTCCAAAGCAACGTTCCGGTATGGCGGCGGCTGCTTCCGGCAGGCACCGGTATGCACGTATACCGGGGCGTACCGCCTGCAACCCACCACTGTGACTCGCTCAAATCAAAGGGCAGGTACTCCTCGACTTACAACCTCCTGGTTTAATGCCTGTTATGACGGCACTGACTGTTTCCCAAACAAACGACCACTGGGTCACGTGATCAACATTCAGATGCTTGGTAACTGGCTCACATTTATGAGGTCACAGTGTCCCCCCGGGGTCACGTGATCCCCTTTTGCAAGGTCAATGGGGGAAGCCTGATCCACTTAACAACTGCGTTACTAACTTAACAGCCTCAGGGATTCACTTAAAAACGACAGGAAAGGTCATTAAATGGGACAACGCTCATGTAACCACTTAATCCTCGGGAGTTTTGGGATCTATTGCGGTCACATGTCGACACTACCTCTATTCCAGGAGCCTTGAGGAGGGGGGCTTATGCAGTCAACACAGTGACACCCAGACTCAAGAGGAAACAAGGTGTCAACCCTGAAGCTGGCCTGGCCGAAGCCATTTTGGAGCTTTAGTGCTGCCACAATGGAGCTGAGGGATAGGGAGGGGGGGATTAGAGATACCTGGAGCTGTGTAGTCAAAACAAAATACTTTCTCTTGAGAACCAAGGACATTCTCACACTGGACAGAGGAAGGAGGAGTGATGTCACCAGACCGGCAGATGCTGCTTTGATTGGGCCACGTGACTGATTGTTTGGGGTTGAGAGCAGGGGTGAAATCCACTTACCTTTGCTACCGGTCCGGTACCAATGTGAGCGCACGCTCTAAGTCACTCCAAATCTATCCTGTTAATTTTAGCTGGACTGCATCGCACACCTCTCATGTCATTTAAAAAGAAGGCAATGCGCAAAGTGGCAACGGCTTTTCTCACCGTTGTTTTGTCTCGAATACAAATTGCCTAGTTTCCCCCCCCCCCAACTACTTTTTAAGCAGCGGAACTGCAGACAGGCAACACCTCCCTGGTGAGGTTGTTATCACTGGCGAAACATAAAAAGCTTGAAACACAAATCCAGAGATGTCTAATATTCAAAAACATGTGGGGGGTTTTTTTCCCTAAAAAGAAAAACAACTGATCTTGTGTCTACTTCCGTGTTGCTGCTGTGAGTGCTTGCAAAAGCACGGAAAGGTAGCGAAAACTCAAGAGAATTTCCTTACCTGTGACAAGATCCGAAATTATTACACAACCACAATAGCTCCAGAGCCCAGAAAGGTAATGCTATCCCATAAGACATACCCAACAGCTTTTCAGAGGGAGGGAAATTGAGAAAGCACTTTATTATGGATTTATTGCATCGAGTTGCTATGGGTAGTGAGATGGGTGGCATATAAATTTAATGAATGTGTGTGTGTGTTTGTGTGTATGTGTATATGTGTTGTGGCCCGGCAGGAGCCGTTGGAGCTGCCGCCAGACTCCGACAGTGAGGGGTCTTATGAGTCGGCTCTGGAAGGAGGTGGAGGACCCTGGACAAGGTTCCGACTCTGAGCAGGGCGCGGAAAGACTGGTTGGCCACCAGGTGGCGCCTGAGCCTTAGATCAGTGAGGAGGAGACAAGAATGAGTGATCCCGAAAACACCTGTGAGTTGTTCCGGGATGCACGCCGTCGAAGGGCTACTCGGAGTCAAGAACAACTGCATAATTACAGGAGGTGATTACGCTCAGCTGATGTTCATTAAGATCCTCTCCTGATTATAAAAGAGACTGCTTGTGCCACGCCTTTCTGCAGAAGTTAACGTTAAGGTCTAACAAGAAACAAATTTGGCAGGCTGGATTGCTGCCAGAGTTTGTTTGCATTGCTGCCAAGTTTTGTAGGACTTGCTGCCAGAGTGCTTACCTCTTTGGTAATGTGGCTTGCAGCCAACTAAAGTCTGGACTGATTAAAAGAAACCTTCTCATTTACGTTGGTTTCGGCTTTCGTTCCTGGACGGAGAAGGGGAGTCAGAACGTATATGTATATGTATGTATGTATATAATACCACCTAGTCATCACCAAATCTCCAGAACCATAAAGCCTACAAACTTGAAATTTGGCACATATGTTCCTCTTGGCTTCTAGGAGCTCACTAAGAAAGGATTTTTCAAAATGACCATCAGATCATTAGTATTTCTTATACAGTAATTAACATGCTCTGATGCTAAGGAGTTCTACTCTCCCTCCCCACCTGAAAAGAACTCTGTTCCAACTGCCAGTTTTTCCCTCACATTCCGTTACCTCAGTTCACACTGGCAGACATTCCACTCCTTCACTAAGGAACTTTACACAGAAGTAAATTTCTGACCAATGCCTGTGAACACATCCAACCAAGGGAAACAAACGAACCAAAAAAATCCCAGTCTGCTTAAGCCAACTGGTCCCACTACTAAGATGCTCAGATTGGTAGGAAGGTTTTTTTTTTTCCTTCCAATTGCCATCTGGAAACTTGTCCCTTGTAGCTTGAGTTTTAATTAGATATTAAGGCTTAATAAATCAAGAGCAAAAACGATTAGCCTTGGCTAAAAATGCTGATTCCTCTGCAGGAAAAAGCCACACACCCCATATTAATTTGCAATCTGAAGTATGCCAATATTTCGTCACATCTGCTTACTGGTGATTTCCCTTTTTTCTTTTCCTGATTCTAGAATTTTAAAAAAGTAGAGATGGATTATACTGTGGAGACAGAGGCCGGGCTTTCAATCTTGACCGATACAGTCGCTCACTCTGTCATTCAAGCGCACTCACATATAGATGCCGTATGAGTCTCTCTCTCTCTCTCTCTCTCTTTCTGCAGGCTGATGGGAGGATTAATAATGCAAGAAAAGACTGATAACTCTCAATGACCTTTGGTGGATCAAGCAAAGGATAATTCTGAAGGAGAAAAAAATAACCTAGAGGTTGAAAAAAAAAACCATCCGAGCTGCTTTCCAGCCCATCCCTCCCCTTTCCAATTTTTGCCTCAAGGACGCAGGCAAAGGACCCTGAATTTAATACATGCAAAAGAAAGAAAAAATCTCCAGTAGAGTTTCTAAAGAGCAATAGAGAAGGTGCAGCCATGGAGGGCTGATTATTTAAGGGACCAATGTTTGAGGGACAGATGGAAGCAAAGAGGAAGAGAAAAGGGAGGGAGGGGAAGAGGAGGGGAGTTAGGAGAATGGAGAGGAGAGGATAGGGAGGGAGAGGGTGAAGGGAGAGGAGAACAGAGGGAGGGGAAGGAACTAGAGAGGAGGAAAGGAGGGGGAGAGGAGAAGAATGGGGGGAGGGGGACTAGAGAGGAGGAAAGGAGGGGGAGAGGAGAAGAAGAATGGAGGGAGGGGAAGGGACTAGAGAGGAGGAAAGGAGGGGGAGAGGAGAATGGAGGGAGGGGAAGGGCAGGGAGAGGAGAAGAGAAGAGATGGAAGAAGAATGAAAGGGAGAGGAGAGAAGAAGAAAGATGGAAAGAAGAGAAATAGAAGGGAGAGGGGAGCGGGAGGGAGGAGAGGAGAGCCCTGAGTATTGGTCACTTCCCAAGAGGTTAAGGGAAATCCCTTCAATACATGATGAATGAATCTAATCCGGCAGAGGAAATCCCAAAAGGTCCATCATCCTCAGGGGAGATTTCAAGGTAGCACCTCCAGGTCATTCGGCCTCTACATGGGCTGCTGACCTCATTGTACGGAGTTAGCCTGGACTACAGTTTATTCCAGAATTTTGGGTAATTGGTCTCTGCCTCGACACACAGAGCTGAACCTCGTGCATCAACCCCTGAAATGAACCGTTCCCCTTGGAAGGGACCAGGCTGCCCTAAAACTCCCTTTTGGAGATACTAAATGGATTTGAAAAGTTCACGAGGGTTAGGAGGAAGGGTCCCAAGAGAAGGGGCCCTTCTGTGCAGGGGTGCCAGAAGCTTTCCTTTCCCCCCAGACCCTTCCATTCACTGGCTCAAAGTTCACTCAGCCTTCCATCCTTCCCAGATCAGTAAAATGAGGAACCCAGATTCTTGGGGCAAAAGGCTGATTCTGTAAATCACTTCCAGTATGTAAATTTAGGAAGGAAGGAAGGAAGGAAGGAAGGAAGGAAGGAAGGAAGGGAAGGAAGGAAGGAAGGGCCGTGTTGGCACAGTGGTGGAACTGCAGTATTGTAGGCCAATTTCTGTCAGCTGCTGGTAATTCAATCCTGACTGTGTCAGCCTCTGCTTTGCTGCTGCTTCGACTGCCATGAAACAGGGAGGGAGGGCATGGTATTTGGGAGGGGTTACTAATTGTGCTGGAGGAAGATTCTGGAGCTCAGCTGCCTGTCAGACTACGCATGCGTAGGAGGTTCCCGCCAAGACTAACGGCACCGACATTCCATCTTAGTGATGCCTTTTGAAGTTATCTCACACCTGACACTTGGGAGAATTATGATTGGACTGTAACTGTGATGCCAAGGGGTGGGGAATGGGTCATTCTATATATCAATCGCTTTCGCGCCTAAATAATCAGACTTCGCTTCGCTATGCCTTTAATCATTTATAATTAGTAAAAGTACACTTGATTTCTACCTATGGAGTCTCGTGGTCTTCTTTCCTAATTACCCAGTGAAGATGTACTGACAGACTGGCTCAAGGTTGACTCAGCCTTCCGGAGGACCCGGGTTGTTGGGGGCACAAGAGGCTGACTCTGAAAACTGCTTAGAGGGGGTTAGAAAAGCACTGTGAAGCAGTATATAAGTCTAAAGGTTATTGCTAAGAGGGAGGGGGGCGGGCAGGGGGGCGGGCAGGCAGGCAGGCAGGCAGGCAGGCAGGCAGGCAGGCAGGCAGGCAGGCAGGCAGGCAGGAAGGAAGGAAGGAAGGAAGGAAGGAAGGAAGGAAGGAAGGAAGGAAGGGGTTATAATGTACTGAATGATTCTAACGTGGAAAATGGAAAATAAGATGTGTTATTCTGCAGCCGGAAGGAACATATCTGATCTGTGAGCAGAGATCCAGGTAAGCTAGAGCCTCAATTAGCTTTTAAGAAATTAATTTGCCCACCAGCCCAGGAAAGGACATTACCATATCCGCCTTACGCATATCTACATCCAAACACACACAACGTGGATTTCACCTCAGGTATATTGTTCGGCACCTATCCCTGAACTTTGAAAAAACAACACACAAAAAAAAAGGAGGAAGAATTCCATTCGCATCGTGTTCAATTAAATATTTTCCTAGCCTGCGTCACACGGGGGGCTTTTCCAGTAAAAGAACACGGCAACGCACATCGGGGGGGAAACAATTCTGGGCTTGCACCCTACGTAAAGTCACTCTTGCACTGGGAACATCTCCCGCCTTGAATTTCACCTGCTTGATTTTGTTGCGCGAAGTGGTGATGCGCTCCGTGATGCTCTGGTAGGTGCAGATGGCAGTCATCAGTTCGGTGTAGTGCTGAACGATCAACTCGTCCAAAATTACGGTCGCATTTTTCGTAGGCCTCCTCCAGCCGGGCCTTCTCGTGCTCCCGGTCCTCCACATCGTCGCTGGTGGACAATGTCCTGAGGAAGGAGAGAGAAAAGAGGACAGTTGTGTTTATCTCATTGATTTATTAAATTGTTACACCTCCCGCCTCGTCTACAAGGGGATTCTGGGCAGCTTCACCCAAAAGGTCTAGGAAAGGGGTGTCAAATACAAAGCCCCCGGGGGGGGAGGGCAGATCCAGCCCATGGGGCGCTTAGATCTGGCCCATGGGGCTGCCCTGGAAACAGCAAATGACTGGCCCACAGGGCTTCTGCCAGTAAAAAATGGAGCTCGGAAGGGCTGTGTTCGGTCCCCTTACATACATACAATAGCAGAGTTGGAAGGGACCTTGGAGGTCTTCTAGTCCAACCCCCTGCCTAGGCAGGAAACCCTATACTGTTTCAGACAAATAGCTATCCAACATCTTCTTCAAGACTTCCAGTGTTGGGTCATTCACAACCTCTGGAGGCAAGAGAGCTCTGTTTTCTCTGGCAGAGGGCTGCAGGAGGCCATCGCAGCCGAAACAGAGCTTGGGTGCCCGTTTTGGCAGAGAACTCGGGGCCCACAGGCGCCCCCGACACAAGTGACATCAAGCTGGCCATGCCCCCTGCCCCACCCCAAGGTCAAACACAACCCTGAAATCGAGTTTGAGAGTGAGACCCCCTAGACTAGGACAACAGAGCCCTGCGGGATTGGGCGGCCTATAAATTTAATAAATAAATTAATAAATAAATAAATTAATAAATAAATAAATTTAATAAATAAACTTGCCGTGGCCGACTCACTCGGGCTGTGTTACCTTGCAGCCCAGCCAACTCGCCATGGGACAACGCATGGCAATCCCATGACCCAGGGATGCGGCATAAAAACAGATAATCCTCGACTTACCACCACAATTGAGGCCAGACTTTCTGTTGCTAAGTGAAACAAGTAAGTGAATTTCGGCCCATTCTACGATTGTTCTTGCCCCGTTTGTTAAGTGAATCCCTGCAGTTGTTAAGTAAGTAACACCGTCATTAAGTGAGTCTCATTTCCCCATTGACTTGGCTTGTCGGGAGGTCACAAAAAGGGGGAATCACTTGACCCTGGGGTGATGCCACCGTCATAAACATGAGTCAGTTGCCAACTGTCTGGATTTTAATCACATGACCATGGGGATGACGCAACAGCCGTAAGTGTGAAAAGCGGTCGTAAGTTGCTTTTTTAGGGATGTCATAACTTTGAACAGTCACTAAATGAATGGTTATAAAGTCGAGGACTGGCTGTACATGCTGGCTGCCAAGAGCCCAAATTTTTATCACGAGAGCATGGGGATGCGGCCACAGTTGTAAGTAAGAGAAACGAGTCACAAGTCTCATTTTTGGTGCCGTTGTAACTCTGAGCACTCGCTAAAGGAATGGTTGTTAAGTCAGGTGTCAGGCCTGCAGTCATCTTTTCCTTTGGATCCTTGGCCTGCCACACTTTCTATTATTCTACTAGGCATTTTCTATTGTGGGAAAATGGTAGAGGGGATTGTACGGAGTTAGATGATACGCAGCCATAACAACATTCTTTCTAGAAAGCCAAGGTCATCCTTTGTCTCTGCACCTCTGCACCTGACCGGAACTGGATGGGTGGAACTGCCAGCATGGCAGGGGGAGATTGCACCATGGGATGGACTTGCGGGTGAGGGGGCAAGATCTTGAACTTTCAACTGGGTGGGGGAAAACCGGGAAGCTTTCAGATTCAGGTTTTCCCAGATGTGCCAACATGGCTCTCTTCATCAATTGGGACTTTGAGGAATCCTTTGCCTTGGACTCTGATTTAATTTTGGATGCTATTTGGAACTCTGGCATCGAGGATGTTTCCTTTCCTGCGTGTTTCCTTCATTCTAGCTCAGGCGACTTTCTTGTCAGGTTTCCCTGCCTGGCACACTATGAGAAAGGATTACACCACTTAGGAGTAATCAGGGAGAGTAGCGAGATGCCTCTGCGTATCACCTCCCCTGACTCGCCGTAAAAAATCCATGTTTCGAAGCGAAAAGTGTTTTTGTCTATTTCCTTCCCAGGTTCTGCTCTAACAGGTTTGAGCGATCCATCAAGGGACCTGAAGGGAAAATCACAAGGGTGAAGGCACCTCGCAAGCCCTGTACAATTTGGCTTTCATTTCTAGACTGCTTAAAACAGTGTTTCTCAACCTTGGTGACTTTAAGTCCTGTGGACTTCAACTCCTAGAATTCCCCAGCCAGCACAGCTGGCTGGGGAATTCTAGGAGTTGAAGTCCACAGGACTTAAAGTCACCAAGGTTGAGAAACACTGGCTTAAAACAACTGAAGTTCCGTCTAGCTAAGACTTGGATTCCGGGGAGATGGAGAAGATAGAAATGGCAACCAATTACAATCAAATTACAAGGTGTTTTTTTTGTGTGTGTGTGTGTTTGTTTGCAGGTGTGGGTGTTTTTAGCAGCAGGAGCAGCACCTGCGCTGCGGGATGAATGGGAAAGGGCCCGGCGGAGTTACAACAGGCTGACAAAACAGGAAGGGTATGTACGTGCAGTAGATAAATTGTGTTTTACGAAAATAAAGAATTAAGGATGACGGAAGGCCAGACCTGCCTAACGAGACAAGCCACTGGAAAAAACTCAGCTGCCTGAAATCCGTCGTTCCGTGTAATCATGACTTGTTTCCATCTTGATGGCTTTGTACAATCGGTGGGTCACGATCAATCGATGGGCCGATGAAGAGCGTTAAAAAATGGCAATCCCAATAACCCCCTAATCTGTGAGCTAAACGCTGACCCAGTAAGGAGAAAAATTGGACGACGTTGGAGGCCCCCATCGATCTAGAAATGCAGCAGTTCACGCAGCTACGGTCCACAGTCATTTATTTCTAATTCCGCCTTCGTTATTTTTATCGCTAACTCAAGATGGGTGAATGTACCTAATATTCCACCCTCCTCCCATTTCCCCCACAACAGCAAACTTGTGAGGTGTGCTGAGAGAGAGTGTGTGTGTGTGACTGGCTCAAAGTCATCAGGCCTAAAGTGGGACTACAGCTCTCAGTCTCCTGGAGCCAAGCTGGTTTCCATGACTAAGTTGGGACTAGAACTCCCGATCTCCTGGTGATTGGCCCTGTTCCCTTCCCTTCCAATCCATTCTGTCTATTCTCTATTCTGCTCTGCTCTGCTCCCTTCCCTTCCCTTGCATTATAGCAATAGCAATAGCAGTTAGACTTATATACCGCTTCACAGGGCTTTCAGCCCTCTCTAAGCGGTTTACAGAGTCAGCATATCGCCCCCAACAACAATCCGGGTCCTCATTTTACCCACCTCGGAAGGATGGAAGGCTGAGTCAACCCTGAGCCGGTGAGATTTGAACAGCCGAACTGCAGAACTGCAGTCAGCTGAAGTAGCCTGTAGTGTTGCATTTAACCACTGCGCCACCTCGGCATTACATTCTATCTTCTCTCTGTTCTGTTCTGTTCTGTTCCCTTCCTTTCCCTCTTCTTTCTATTCTGTTCTGTTCTGATCCCTTCCCTTGCATTGCATTGCATTCAATTCTATGTTCTGTTTTCCAACTTTCCATCTTCCCTCCATCATTCCCTAAAAACATAAAAACAGAAAAAATTCTATGTTCTGTTCTGCTCCCTTCCCTTCCATTCCATCTTCTCTGTTCCATTCCTTCCCCTTCCCTTCCATCTTCTCTCTTTCTATTCTGTTTCATTTCGTTCTATTACATTCTCTCTTCTCTCAGTCTACCATTACATTTGGATCAGTTCGGTCCCATTCCGTTTCATTGTCTCGGTATAAGAAAAGTTCCCCTGAAATCCATCTAAACTAAGCCGTTCTGAATATAATAAATCTTCACATTAAGGCAACAAATGTTTAATATTCTTATTTTTGCTGACACCGCGGAAATATCCTCGAAGGGCATCTCAACATGCACTCCATTAAAACGTTCATGAAGAAAATCAACAAAACATTTGCAAAGGGAGGGGAAAATGTGGAGAAGAAAACCTTTTGCTCTGAAACTATTCAAATGGATACAGCAAACAAAAGACAAAATAATCCATTAATATTTGATTGCCTGTGTGTACACAGTAATAAGCTGGAAATCACATTTTTATGCTCAGTAAAACTTCTCCGCAGTTAATATCTCTTGCTTGTCCAAAACTACACTTTATCAAGGGCAAAGCACTATAGGATTTTTTTTTCAAGCAGTGGTTTCTATCCATATTAAAACTTTTTCGAAGAGAGAGCAAAAGCATAAAAGCCCTATGAAGCGGCATATAAGTCTAACAATTGAGGAGCCAAGGTGGCGCAGTGGTTAAATGCAGCACTGCAGGCTACTGCTAGATCAGCAGGTCAGCGGTTCAAATCTCACCGGCTCAGGGTTGACTCAGCCTTCCATCCTTCCGAGGTGGGTAAAATGAGGACCCAGATTGTTGGGGGCACAAGATGCTGACTCTCTGTAAACCGCTTAGAGAGGCCTGAAAGCCCTATGAAGCGGTATATAAGTCTACTGCTATAATTGCTATTTTTTAAAAAAAGCAGATCGGCCTTGCAAAGCAGAGAAAAATGCAGCATGGACGATTGGCCATTCCAATATTTATTTGCCAGCCCAAATATCCCATGGTGATAATACACATTAGAAATCATCTTTCAGAAAAATATCTATTTGTGAATACCTTTTAACGCACGGGCCAGTATTGCTGGCTGAGGAATTCTGGGAGTGGAAGCCCACAGGTCTTAAGGTTGCCAGGTTTAGAAAGCCTTGCTCTAACGTTTGAATTTAAAAGTTACTATCAGCCATCAAAGCTCTGATGAGCTTCTCAAACTGATGGGTATATAATTAAAGTCAATGCCCAAACACAATACATTATCTAGATCAGTGTTTCTCAACCTTGGCCACTTGAAGATGTCCGGACTTCAACTCCCAGAATTCCCCAGCCAGCGAATGCTGGCTGGGGAATTCTGGGAGTTGAAGTCCAGACATCTTCAAGTGGCCAAGGTTGAGAAACACTGATCTAGATTTTGGTGCTCCATCCACGCAAGCAAACAGTTTAAGACACCAATGGTAGAGAACACATGCTCTGGATTCAACTGTGGGGTCCTTGATGCTCTCTGAGCTTGGCCGTTAACTAAATTGTAACAACCAGGTTAAGAATCTGAGGCTTAATTGAGGGGGGTCCTGGGTGCTTTCTGAGCTTGGTTGTTTTCTTGAAGACATTTCATTACCCAACAGGTAACATCATCCCCCTGCTGCAGCCAGTTTTGGCCAGAAGAGGCACCGCGGACCAGGTTTAAGCACCCTGCGGGCCGGATCTGGGCCAGAGACCTTGACACCCCTGCACTACAGTATATGAACATATGAACAGCATAAAATACCATATTTTTCAGACTATAAGACACACCAGTGTATAAGACACACCAAGATTTCGAAGAGGTAAGTAAGAAAAACAAGTTTTTGTCTTCCCCGGCCCCCAGGAGCGTTCTGCGGGCTTCAGCAGGCCCAGGGGAAGGCAAAAACGCCCCCGTTTTTCACCCATTTTTCACAAAACTTCCAACAGGGGGAGGGCAAAAATGGCTGCATTCGGTGTATAAGATGCACCAACATTTCCACACTCTTTTAGGAAGAGGGAAGGTGCGTCTTATACTCCGAAAAACACTTTTAGTTTGTCAATGCCAGAAGAAGAAGAAGAAGATGAGGGTTTTTTAGTTTGTTTGGTAGTTGAGTGGTAGTTTGGCCTCGTCCATTCTCCTACATCTGTGTATTGATCCAGGCAAAACATCTGGAAGGATTTTACTGAGAATTATTTGTTGGCTTCCTTAACAGGGAGGGATCCATTTACATGGCCTTCTTCTGAATATCAAAGTTTTCACTTTGATTAATGAGCTGAGGCAGAACACGAAATCCTCTGGTCGGCTGACTTGTGTAATTCAGGATAATGGAGAGAAACAAAGCTGAATTTGGAGTTGGCTGGGAAAAAAATCCACAGAATCTTTACTGTGTTGTCTGGTGTAGCAGAGCAAAGCATTGCGGGATTTGTCTCTAATGTTAGGCAATCAGTCAGAAAACAATTTGATCATTCTCCACTCCTGACAAGCTACTACTCTTAAAATGCAAACGGAATGGGAATTGCTTTCTTGAGGCTATAATCATGAATATTTATTTCCTGAATGTTGCTTTTCCAGAGTACACAGTAAACTCCATAGAATATGCCAGTTATTTCATAAAGGTAAAAGTTCCCCTTGCGCATAAGTGCTAGTCGTTCCTGACTCTAGGGGGCGGTGCTGATCTCCGTTTCAAAGCCGAAGAGCCAGCGCTGTCTGAAGACGTCTCCGTGGTCACCTGGCCGGCATGACTAAACGCTGAAGGCGCACAGAACGCTGTTACCTTTCCACCAAAGGTGGTACCTACTTTTCTACTTGCATTTTTTACCTGCTTTTGAACTGCTACGTTGATAGAAGCTGGGAAAGTAACGGGAGTTCACTCCGTTACGCAGCGCTCGGGATTTGAACCGCTGAACTGCTGACCTTTCTGATCAACAAGCTCAGCAGGTTAGCCACTGACTACCACGTCCCTTAGTTATTTAATAGCTTGCTGCAAAAGGCAAAAATGAAGTTTCTACCTGATGTTAGCCATGGCTCACTTAAACAAGGTTTACTGAGTAACGGTACGAGCGGAAGGCTTTATGTATTGCATTAAAAAGAAAAAAGAGCCGAGGTGGCGCAGTACTGCAGGCTACTTCAGCTGACTCCTAGTTCTGCAGTTCGGCGGTTCAAATCTCACCAGCTCAGGGTTGACTCAGCCTTCCATCCTTCCGAGGTGGGTAAAATGAGGACCCGGATTGTTGTTGGGGGCAATATGCTGACTCTGTAAATCGCTTAGAGAGGGCTGAAAGCCCTATGAAGCGGTATATAAGTCGAACTGCTATTGCTATTGCTATTAAACCATAAGCTATTGCACAAAAGTCACAACTATAGGCAGTCCTCAACTTACAACCACAATTGAATCCCAAATTTATGTTGCGAGGGGAGAAATTTGTTGAGTGAGTTTTAGCCTATTTTATGACTTTTCTTGCCACATTTGTTGAGTGAATCCCTGCAGTTGATAAGTTCATCACACGGTTACTAACAAACCCCAGGAAGTTGCAACTGTCGTAAGTACATGCCAGTTGCCAAGCGTCCAAATTTTGATCTTAGGGATGCTACAACGATCGTGAGAAAAACAGTCCTAAGTCCATTTTTTCAGAGCTGTTATGATTGCAGGTCGAGGACTACCTGTATGTCTTCGTGGGTTTTGTGAATTATTTATAGAGATTCTTCATCAGCTTTTTAAAAAGATATTCTAAAACTGTAAGCCAAATCCACCCTAAACCTTAAGGATAAGATGGGATACAATGCACGGCTCCTATCAGAAAAACATTCTGACAGTCGCTGAAAATCTGATTATTATTTTTTTCTGGCCTTGGGACAGAGTAGGGGATGACCCTGTATAGAATTTCATTTTATTTTGTGGGGTTCTTTTTTTCTGGATGCACGTTTCTTTTATAACTTTTATTTTATTAAATCTGTCTAATGTAGAGGTGTCAAACTCCATTTCATTGAGGGCCGCATCAGGTTGTGGTTGACCTCGGTGGGCTGGGGTGGGTGTGGTTAACGTGGGCATGGCCAGCTTGACGTCACTCCTGTCGGGAAGCGCTCTGCCAGCGAAAACACACTCCCGAGCTCCGTTTTCGGCTATTACGGCCTCCTGCAATGCTCTGCCAGTGAAAACGGAGCTCAGGAGGGCCGCATTCGCATTTTCGCTGGCAGAAACACCATGGTAGCCTGCAGGCCGGATCCGGCCCCCGGGCCTTGAGTTTGACACCCCTGATGTAATGTAAAGCTCTCAAAAATAAATCATTGAGAGTCGGGAGTTTTTAAAAACCTATGTGAATAAAATTGAAAATAGAATACAGAATATTCTTTATTGGCCAGTGTACCAACGACAAAGTGATAAACGATAAGATACAAACAGCAAGGTGATAATAACGAGTAATGAAAATTATCCTGATGCTTAATGCAGAGTCCAATAAAGCCACCCATCCTGCTTTCCTGTTCCACTGCTAATAATTCGTTCAGAGAAATTCTGGGTCCTTGTCTCAGATGTAACAATTTTGTGGCCCGGCCATTTTTAATTTCACAGATCGGCTCTTATGCATTTCTGCCCCTGCATTGGTTTATTTAAGTAATTGGCAGGAAATATGGCGCACTGATGAAAGTTAAGCCATAATTTAAATGCACAGTCAGAACACAATTGCAGGGACCGCTCTCTCAGTTCTGCAGCAACCACCGTACTGTCTTTTTCTGTCTTTCGCAGGCCAGATACAAGCATTTATCCCTAAAAGCTGAATTGAAGCAAATAAGTAACTATCAATGTTTCAGGAGCGTTTTAGTGTTATTTTGGGAGGAGAAATTGAAAAGTGGAGAGATGGCAAAATGGTAAGGTAGCTTTCCCAGTTATTTGCAGAACAGAGAGTTCTTCAGATCTTATGGAACCTTCCTCCTCCTCCTCTTCCTCCTCCTCCTCCTCCTCTTCTATTACATTTCTATTTGATCTTTATTTTGCACAACTGAAAAGATGTATATATAATACTCCATCTTCTTGTTTTATTCAGAATAACAACTTTTTGAGTTGAATACAGTTTAGAGAGCCCAACAGGCTCAAAGATACCCATTCAGTTTCCACACCTAAAGCAGATGGAAACGAATCAAGGAGAGAAGCAACCTGGAATTAAGGAGAAATTCCCTAACATTGAGGACAAATAACCAGTGGAACAGTTGTGGTGGCTGTTGTGGTTCACCAGTGGCTTGCAGAGCTGGCAGCAGAGTCGGACAGTGAGGAGGTTGGGGAGGAACATGGGCCAGTTCTGCAGTCTGGGAAAGGCTCGGACGAGGGCTCTGTGTCAGAGGCAGAGAGGGGGCCAGGGCTATCTGGTTGTGCTGTCTCCAGAATAGTGGTGGGTTGCAGGCGGTACGTCCCAGTACAGTCATACCGGAGCCTGCCCGGAGCATCGGATACCGTTCCAGTACGGTGCTCCGGAGGGCCCGCCCGCCCACCCGAGTTCCTTACCGGTCTTTTAAGTCTTTGGCGCTTCCCCGCATGCTCATGGGGCATACAGCGCCTGTGCAACGCTCTGCTGAGCAGCTGTAGAGTCGTGGAGGCTCACAGAGGTGCTAAGATGCATGCGTGAGCTGCGCGCGTCCATGTAGACGCCGCTGGGCCCGTTCCAACCGTACCAGTTGGAACGGGATACGGAACCCACCACTGCTCCAGAGCCTGACATCAGCGAGGCAGAGGAACAGGGGGAGCCTGTTCCCAGTGTGTGTATGCACAGAGCTGCCAGGAGGCAAGAACAGTTAAGACAAAAAGGACGATTCGGGAGTAAGGCTTGGAGATGATTGGCCCCTCCCATAAGACATAAAAGAGGAGCAAATGGACGTGAGCCTTTGTAGGAAGCAATTTTGTTCGTTCTGGTCAGTTTAAACTCTGAAGCTCCGTTTTGACTCTGTGCTCTGGCTGGCCTTGCAAAACTAATTGGCAATTAGGTCTCTGGCAGCGTTTCAAGGGAGATAAAGGTGGGTGCTTATCAGCCTTACCCTGAAAGACTGTGGCAGACTTCAGTCGGACTCTTCCCAGACTGGTTGGGACTCATTACAGGAATGAACATAATTCACAGCCATTTAAATAAAAAGAGGGTTTTTGGGACTAAGCGTGTGATTTTTACTGTCTCAGGTGGGTCAGAACAGGTGCTCCATCACTGGAAATTTTTAAGAAGAGACTGGACAGCCACCTGTCTGGAATGGTATAGGGGGTTGGAGCAAGGGGTTGGACTAGAAGACCTCCAAGGTCCCTTCCAGCTCTATTCTGATTGAATGAGAATTCTAACTCAATCACCAACATCTTTATTTTATTAATACATTTTTCACATTCCTGAACTGCCCTCAGACGCTCGGCAACTGTTTCATATTTATGACGGATGCAGTGTCCCAGGATCACGTGATCCCCTTTTGCGACTCTCTGACAAGCAAAGTCAAGGGGGAGGCCAGATTCACTTAACAACCAGGTGGCTAATTTAACAACTGCAGTGGTTCACCTAACTGTGTAAAATCATAAAATGAGGCAAAACTCACTTAAACTGTTTTGCTTAGCAACGGAAACGCTAGGGTCAATTGTGGTCGTAAGCCGAGGACTGCCTGTATCAACTCTTGCTATGTCACCTGTCTTCTGTAAGTACAAGAGAATTAACTCCAGGGAAGAAGCCTTTTTTATGCAGCATGGATTGCTTGAATGGTTTTTCTGTGGATTTCTTTAATTATGAGATAAAATGACGGGGGATGAAGACAGAAAGGCTGTTGGAATCGTGCAGCAAATTAATATTTTTTCACTCCACACAAAGAGAATGGAGAATTGGTGATATAAAAAAAAAAAGAATTCCTTGAGCTACAAAGAAGCAGAGGTCTAATTTAAAGTTCCCAGCAGAGACATAATTATTCAGCAGAAAGTTTCCTTTGTCTTTTAGAGTTTAATTTCTACCCGATTCGGAATCATCTATCAGAATTTGGTATCTTTGGAAGGTACTTACCGTATTTTTCAGAGTATAAGATGCACCAAGGTTTTGAAGAGGCAAATTAAAAAAAAGTTTTTGCACTCTGCAAACCTCCCAAAAATTACCCGTTTTTCACAAAAACGCCCCCCAATTTGTTTTTTTTAAAAAAAGGCATGAATAACCCTTAGGAGGCTTGGAGAGTGTTCCGGGGGAGGGGGGGGACAAGCAAAAAATGGCCCATTTTTTGCTCATTTCTGCCCTCCCCAGCCCCCAGGAGCTCTCTGAAAGTCTCCTATAAGCTATGCTCGGCCATTTTGGTGAAGGGGCGGCGTTTCAGGAGGCCCCAAAAAATGCTGTATTCAGTGTATAAGACACACCCAGATTTTCAACCTCTTTTTTGAGGGAAAAGGGTGCGTCTTATACTCCGAAAAATACGGTATTTGTTTGTGAGGTCCTGGGAGTTCTCTGAGCTTGGTTGTTTCATGACCCAACTAGGTAACATCATCAATGTTAGAAGGGAGGGTTCCACCACAAAACCGCGGTCGACTAAAGCGCGCTCAACGAAACCGCGTACCTGACGAAAAAAGCACGCTGTGAGCGCTGAAATTAAAATTAACCCCTAAACCTAAACCTAACCCCCCGAAACCTAACCCTAAACCTAACCCTTAACCTAACCCTAAACCTAACCCTAAACCTAACCCTTAACCTAACGCTAACCCTAAACCTAACCCTAACACTTAACCTAACCCTAAACCTAACCCTAACCCTAACCCTTAACCTAACCCTAACCCTAACCCTAAACCTAACCCTTACCTTAACGTGAATCGGCTTGCTTTCAAAGCGCTTTTTAAAGCGCCCTTTTTTCTCTGCGGTCGCTGTTGTCGCGCTGCTGATGACGTCAGCGACGCGCTTTAATCGGGCACGCTTTAGTGGACCGCGGTTTTGTTGTGCCACGAGAAGGGAGTACAATTTGCAGAGAGGAGGAGGAGAAGGAAGAGGAAGGGGACTGTGGGGTCCTTGGTGTTCTCTGGGCTTGATTGTTTGCTTGCAGACGTTTCATGACCAAATTAGGTAACATCATCAGTGCTAAAAGGGAGAAGGATTTTCAGGGAGGATGGGAGGAGGAGGAGGAGGATTGTGGGTTCTATGGTGGTCTCTGACTTTGGTTGTTTGCTTGCAGAGGTTTCATGGCCCATTTCGGTAACATCATCAGTGCTGGAAGGGAGTGTGGCTTGCTTCTAGCACTCCCTTCTAGCATTGATGACATTACCTAGTGGGGTCATGAAATGTCTTCAAGAAAAACAACAAAGCTTAGAGACTACCAAGGACCCCACAGTTCAGCTCTGAATTATGAATATTCTTTCTATGATTCTTATTTATTTAAAATATGTTTATCATCATCCTCTTATGGATGAAAAATTTGAAGTCCCAGGCCTACCACTGAGCTTTCTGTTGGGTCAAGGATTGGGTTACTTTGCTTTGCCTGTCATCCATAAAAGAAAACTCTCTCTGAAATTGTGAATTCTTCTGCGGTTGCCACTCATGTCTACAGAAAATTGTATCTCTAGAGCTAACACCTGATGAAGGTGAGGTCTTAAAGCCACGGTGAATATTTTTTTTCTCATCTACCCACACCCACGTCAGAAAGCAGAAATCTTATTTCAAGAATATAATCGAAAAGCTATTTTTAAGAACAAGTCCCCAAAGAAATTACCTAAAGCTTCTGGCAGTACTTAACCTCAAAAAATACATATTTTATAATATATTTTAAAATCCCACTGAAGCGATTTCAAAAGACTGAAAGAGGCGGGGGGAGTAATATGCTAGGAGATATGCGAGATAAAGGAAATAACATCACTTAGTGGTTTAACCAAAATACACAACACATTGTTTCATTTGGTTTGGTTATTTTTTTTTTCCATTTCACTGAGTATACTTATTTAGAAAGTGACACGAGAAGTAAGCGTGAAAAAAAAATAAAAGCAAGCATGCTTGAAAAAGGCTACAGATGAAAATTATCTAACAGAACAAAGAAAAAACACTTTGGGGGAATCAACACGTAGAGGGAGACATATCAGTCTGCACCTGATGGACTGTAAGAATTGCCTAGATCAGTACCAGGAAGTGACTGGAGGCAACTAAAAGCAATTTTCTGGGTGAACTTTATGAAAACCCCTTTAAGTCACCGATAGGAGAATGTGCGGTCGACACTTATCACAAGTGCCAGAAGGAAAAGCTTTCCACTCTCTCGAGCAGTCTTCCAAGGCGGGGAAGCTAAACCAATTCACAAATCCAGCTAAGAGTTTCCCACTTGGACCGAATTGCAGCTGAGTCCTGCTGAGGTAGGTAGGATGGTTGCTAGATAGATGATAGATAGATATAGATGGATGGATGGATGGATGGATGGATGGATGGATGGATGGATAGATGGATGATAGATAGATGATTGATAGATGAGAGAGAGAGAGAGTATTTTACAGTTCAATGTATGGTGGTGCAGTGCTTGGAATACAGTAGGATAGAGCAGGAGATAGGATAGGATAGGATAGGATAGGATAGGATAGGATAGGATAGAACAGAAGAGTTGGAAGGGACCTTCGAGGTCTTCTAGACCAGCCCCCTCCTGTTCAGGCAGGAAATACCATGTCAGACAAATGATTTTCCAGTCTCTTCTTGAAAACCTGCAGTGTTGGAGCATCCACAACTTTGGGAAGCAAGTTGTTCCACTGGTTAATTGTTCTCATGGTCAGGAAATTTATCCTTAGTTTTAGGCTGCTTCTTTCTTTGATTAGTTTCCATCTGTTGTTTCTTGTCCTGCCCTCAGGTGCTTCAGAGAATAGGTTGACCCCTTCTTCTTTGGGGCAGCCCCTCAAATATTGGAAGACTGCTATCATGTCTCCCCTGGTCCTTCTTTTCATTAAACTAGACATTCCCAGTTCCTGCAACCGTTCTTCGTATGTTTTAGTCTCCAGTCCCCTAATCCTCTTTGTTGCTTTTCTCTACACTCTTTCTAGACTCTCCACATCTTTTTTATATTGTGGTGACCAAAACTGGATGCAGATATTCCAAGTGTGGTCTTACTAAGGCTTTATAGAGTGGTATTAACACTTCACGGGATCTTGATTCTATCCCTCTGTTTATGTAGCCTAGAATTGGTTTTAAGAAAGAATTTTTTGAGAAAATTTAACAATTAGCTTTCCACAGCCAACTCCTCTATCCCAAGTTCCTTCCTGTTATTTATTTATTTATATCCCGCCTTTATTATTTTTTTATAAGCAACTCAAGGTGGCGAACATGTTCCGCACACCTTCCTCCTCCTATTTTCCCCATAACCCTGTGATGTGGGTTGGTCTGAGAGAGAAGGACTCACCATCTCTTGGGGATTGACCAAAAGTTACCCAGCTGGCTTTCATGTCTAAGGCAAGACTAGAATTCCCAGTCTCCTGATGATTGACCCAACATTAACCAGCCACATTCCATGCCCAAAGTGGGACTAGAACTCAGTCTCCCAGTTTCTACCTGGAGTTTTAACCACTAGATCAAACTGGTTAGACATTCTAGAGATTATTAGCTTATTCTGGAGTCATACATGAACATTGCTTGCTTACCTATACGTTATTTAACGTGTAAGGCTGGATTTGTACAGCACACTAAAACATAAATGATATTTTTAATTCACAACTGTATTTCAGACAGTGAGCTACAATAATCCAGCAATTCAGATGTGGGTTTGGGGGGAAAAAATGAATCAAGCCAATAATGCACTATTTGGTTTCATTATGGAACTGCCCCATGGTATATAACTATTTACAACTCAATTCCATGGAAATTACTTTCAATTTAATGTAAATACAACTTCGGCATTCTTAGATTTTTAGGCAACTTCCTCCCTCCCTCCTTCTCTCTCTTCCTCCCTCCCTCCCTTCGAGTTGAACTTTCCAAAAGAAACAGCACAACAAAATTCAGAAAACAAAGAATAATTTGTGACATTCAAAGTGTGTCTCAATGACAGGATCCGGTGCCGCAGTTTCAAGAATAATCTCATTAAGTTGCAAGCAAAGTTTATTTTTTTTCTCCCGATTTAATAAGGCTGCTGAAGTTTTCAAAGGCAACCTTTTTGGTCTCAAGTGTATTTACTCCAGAGAAAAATCAGTCACGCTCCTTGGGCCTCACTCCAAAACAAGTGTGTTAACGGCAATGCTGTCTTAATTGAACAGAGAAATCAGAGAAGGCAGGTACACTCACCAATTTAAAGTTTTTGACAAGTTCTCTCCGAGCAACAGCATTTGTTAAATGCCAACTACCTTGTTGCAGGATGCCAAAACTACTCCATCCAGATACGGACAAAACAAAAGGTTAGGGAATTAGTCGAAGGCGAAAGGGGGGTGGGGGGAATCAACAGAAATACATAAACAGAAATCCCCCCCACTAGAGTCTAAAATACAGAACAGGAAGTCCTCGATTTATGACCATAATTGAGCTACCCATCACGGTCATATCTCAAACAACAAACAAAAGAATAGCAGAGTTGGAAGGGACCTTGGAGGTCCCTGTACCATTTCAGACAAGCGGCTGTCCAATCTCTTATTGAAAGCCTCCAGTGAGGGAGCACCCACAACTTCTGCCGACCTTTCTGATCGACAACTTCAGCATCTTAGTCACTGAGCCACCACGACTCCTTCTTAAACTAGACATTCCCAATTCCAGCAACTGATGACTATAAAGTGGGTTGGTCATGTGACTGATCTGAGTTTTTTGTCGTAAAGCGAACCACCGTGATTAAGAGATCCAATGCTTTGCTATTGAGCCTGGTTTTGCTGAAAAGTGGAAATTATGACAGCAAAAGCTATCTGCACAGGAGGAAGGAATCATTCTTGCTTCCCATCAAGAAAAACAATATAAAGTGATTGACAATATTAAGTATCAGACGATGAGCCCTCCAGGTTGAAGGATGCTCAACAGGTTACTGATAAAAGAGTTGAGAATATTTTGGGATATCCATGGTACTTATCCGATGGCTAAATGAAAGCTTTCAGGATGCCTAGATCAGTGTTTCTCAACCTTGGCGACTTTAAGTCCTGCGGACTTCAACTCCCAGAATTCCCCAGCCAGCTATGCTTTCAGGATGCCTAGATCAGTGTTTCTCAACCTTGGCGACTTTAAGTCCTGCGGACTTCAACTCCCAGAATCCCCCAGCCAGCATAGCTTTCAAGGTTGAGAAACACTGGCCTAGATGATGATGCAGCCATTCATGGAGGAGGAAACCAACCTAAGTGTATAAAGGCAGAATTGTAATGAGACCGTACTGGCTTAGAAATCAGGAGACAGTGAGTTATAGTCCTGCCTTAGGCATGGAATCCCACCAGGTGACTTTGGGACAATCACCAGGAGACAGTGAGTTCTAGTCGTGCCTTAAGCATAAAAGCCTGCCGGGTGACTTTGGGCCAATCTTTCTCTCTCTCTCTCAGCCCAACTCACCTCATAGTGTTGTTGTAGAGAAAAGGAGAAGGAGACGGGAGTATTATATATGTTCCCCACCTCGAGTTACTTATAAAGTGATAAAGGCAGGATAAAAATCTTTTAAAACCCCGTCCACTGTTGCTCAACAACAGAGAAAGATGGAGCTAACCACCCTCACATCTTAGGCATGAATAATCGGAATGGAATTGGAAACTTTCAGTGAGATAATTGCCCATTCAGGACATTAAAAACAAAGAAAAAATTCTCTCCCTTTCATAGTCAATAGGATTATAGCAAGAACAATACTTGGTTACACAATGCAATGACAGCACCAAATAGACTTTGCAGATAATCCTTTAATGTGACAATTATCCAACTGTATGCTCCAGCCAGGAAGGCAGAAGAAAAAGAAGTTGATGATAGGGCCTGCTTTTTTGTATGATCAAGTTAAATCTGATATTAACGGAAGAAGACAAAAGGAAGGTATATATGACGTTTCTGACTAGAGAGCGAAATGGATATTTAGAAACATAAAGGAGGGGGAAAAGCAGGGAGATCTTGTAGCCTGGAAAACTGAAACGAAGCATGACAACTTATCCATTTCTGCCAACTTCAAGGGTTCCTTTATGGCGGCGGACACCATTTTTTAATGACCCAGCAACACCCACGTTTATGGACATGGCTAGATGGAATAAACAGAAATCAAACTCTATTACTGATTCATGGAGACATGGCCAGAGGCGGACAGTGGAACATATCATGGGATGCCCGTGTACAAGTTCCAATTTAAGTTAAAAAAGAAGAAAGGCAACCAGTGTTTGTGATATGATCTCGAGCACATATTAACCACTTTCAAAGAGAACATCAAGAATCCCTTTGAAGTGCCCAACCTCAGTGAAGGAGAGCCAGAAGAATGACGGAATGAATTTAACCTTGTTAAAGATGAAGGAGAAAAGGGATTGTAAAAGATCAAGAAACAAAATAACCTCCCCAAACTGGTAAATTACAGGTAAATCTTCAATTTATAACCATTCGTTTAGTGGGCATTCAAAGTTATAACTGCACTAAAAAAAAGAAGTGACTTTATGATCGTTTTTCACGCTTAAGACGGTTGCAGAATCGCCCAGGTCACGTGATCAAAATTCAGATGCTTGGCAACTTGTTCATATTTATGACGGTCGCAGTGCCCCGGGGTCATGTGATCACCTTTTGCAACCTTCTGACAAGGAAAGTCAAAGACTCCCCGTATGTTACTTTGCTTTATTGAACGGAATAGCAAGAGCACTTAGACTTATATACCGCTTCACATTGCTTTTAAGCCCCTTTTACAGAAGCATTTACAGAATCAGCGTTCCCCCCCCACCCCAACAATCTGAGTCCTCATTTTACCAACCTCGGAAGGATGGAAGGCTGAGTGAACCTTGATCTGGTGATACACGAACTGCCAAACTTCTGGCAGCCAGCAATCAACAGAATTAGCTTGCAATATTGAAATGGTAGGTTTTCCTGCCTGAGCAGAAGGTTGGACTAGAAGACCTCCAAGGTCCCTTCCAACTTCCAACTATTCTATTCTATTCTATTCTATTCTGTTCTATTCTGTTCTATCCTATCCTATATCCTATATCCTATATCCTGCTCTATCCTACTTTATTCCAACCATTGCACCACACACACATTCAACTGTAACATCTATCCATCCATCCATCCATTCACCAACCTTCCTACCTACCTACCTACCTACCTACCATATCTATCTATCTATCTATCTCTATCTATCTATCTCTATCTATCTATCTATCTATCATCCATATTTATCGATCTGTCTACCTACCTACCTACCTACCATCTATATCCATCCATCCATCCATCCATCCACCTACCAACCTTCCTACCTACCTACCTACCTATCTACCAACCATATCTATCTATCTATCTATCTATCTATCTATCTATCTATCTATCTATCTATCTATCTATCTATCTATCTATCTATCATCTATCTATCTATCTATCTATCTATCTATCTATCTATCTATCTATCTATCATCCATATCCATCTGTCTACCTACCTACCTACCATCTATATCTATCTATCCATCCATCCATCCATCTATCTACCAACCTTCCTACCTCGCAATTCGCAATTCGAATTGCTACCTACCTACCTATCTACCAACCATATCTATCTATCTATCTATCTATCTATCTATCTATCTATCTATCTATCTATCTATCTATCTATCATCCATATCTATCTACCAACCATATCTATCTATCAATCTATCTATCTATCTATCTATCTATCTATCTATCTATCTATCTATCTATCCATATCTATCTACCAACCATATCTATCTATCTATCTATCTATCTATCTATCTATCTATCTATCTATCTATCTATCATCCATATCTGTCTGTGTCTGTCTGTCTGTCTGTCTGTCTGTCTGTCTGTCTATCTATCTATCTATCTATCTATCTATCTATCTATCAATCATATGGCATATCATACATGGACTAGCAATATAAATTAAACATTTCAACTAGATTAGCAAGGCCCAATAAAGTATAAGTGTTAGAAAGATCTATCTTCAAATGTCAATGGGACATCATGGAACACTTTTAGGAAAATGGAAATCCCACAATGTTTTATTTTTCCCATGAAAAAAGCTATGCGGACAAGCCAGTATAGAAGCAGAAGACGTTGAAATAGACCGGCTGCAGGTCGGTAAGGTTGTATACTCTCCCCTCATTTATTCAAACGATATGCCGCATACATATTAAGAGAAATGAGAATGGAAAATATGAGTGCTGCTTTAAAACTGGAAGAAGAAACATCAATAACCTGCTGTGCGCACTCTCCTTGCTGAAAATGCAAAAGATGTGCAAGCTCCAGTAATAAAAAATTCAAGGAACACGATATGAGATGAAGATTAAATATAAGGAAGACTAAACTATTAATGACAGGCAGGGAAATCAGCCTTAGGCTGGACAATAAAAATAGCAATGCAGGGGCTGCTTTTTAAGAGTGATTATCAACAGTTAAAAGAACTGGCACTGAAGAAATAGACAGCTAATTATGAATCAATCAGAACAGAGCTGGAATGGGAACTTGGAGGTCTTCTAGTCCAACCCCCTGCTCAAGATCTTATAGTACCATTTCAGACAAGTGGCTGCTCAATCTTTTCTTAAAAACCTCCAGTGATGAAGCATCCACAACTTCTGGTGGCAAGCAGTTCCACTGGTTAATTGTCCTCATCAGGGGTGATATTACCTTACCTTCCCTACCGTTTGGCAAATGTGAGCATGCACGTTTCATGACCCAACTAGGTAACGTCATCAGTGCTAGTAGGAAATAGGGTTTGCTCTCAATTTATGTTCTAGCAGTTTGCTCTAATAGAGCAGCCCCCCCTCGCTTCTAGCACTAATGTTATTGGAGGTTTTTAAGAAGAAATTGGGCAAACGTTTGTCTGAAATAGTATAGGGTTTCCTGCCTGAGCATGGGGTTGGACTAGAAGACCTCCAAGGTCCATTCCAACTCAGTTATTTGGTTATATTACCCTTTTGGGAAACAAAACATCTGCAAGAAAATACCCAAATTCAGAGAGCACCAAGGATTGCTGATATCCTGTCTTCATCTAGCAGTGGTAGTGTATTTGGGGCTTTTTTTTGTAATATTTAATCCTTAATGCAGATTTTTATATGTTATATATCAGTATTTTTTATATCTGCGACTTCCATGCAATCGTTGGGAACTTCCTACAGTTGCTTTTGGCGAGATGGGCCGCTGTACAAATTCAATTAATAAATAAAACAAATAAAAGGTCAGAAATCTTTAGGCGATGATATTTTCCCTGGGACTTTCTAGGCTTTGAGTGGAAGTTGAGCTTTGAAGAAGCAGAACAGAAAAAGCTGTTTCTGAAGGCGACTCTTGAGTACATCACAGAGAGCCAAGGAAACAAACAAATGGATCATCAAAGAGTTCTTATTTGAGGCACAAATTACCATGTTCAAATTACCATATTTGGAATACATTACTATGCAAAGACTTAAGAGTGTAGGAAAAACGGAAGGAAAAATAAGAAGAGGATTGACTAACTAGCAAGAGAGATTAATCTAATTAATCTCAAGATCTCACTATCTTGAATGCATTTGGGTTAATATTAAAGGTTTGGAGGGGAACGACATTGCCATAGGTCTATATTACAGGCCACCCAACCAAGCAGAGGAAGTAGATGAACTTTTTGCTAGTCAGCTAACTAAGGTAGGCAGCACACCACAATAGTAATGGGGGATTTTAACTACCCTGACATCAACTGGGAAACAAACTCTGCACCAAGTGGAAGATCCAATAGGTTCCTAACGAACCTAGCAGACAACTTTGTTTCCCAAAAAGTAGAGAAGGGAACAAGGGGATCAGCCATATTGGACTTAATTCTCAGTAACAGAGAGGAAATGATAGAGGGTGTTAAAGCCATAGGAACCCTGCGGGAAACTAACCATGCAATATTGGAATTCCACATTATGCCAACACAAGTTGTAGAACAAAGTCAAACTAGAATCTTGGACTTTAAGAGAGCTAATTTCAATAAACTTAGAGAGAGCTTGGGAAGAATTCCATGGATGAGAATCCTCAAGGGGAAAACAACTCAAGAAGCTTGGGAAATTTTGAAAAATGAGATTACAAAAGCCCAGTCTAGCACAATACCAATGAAGAAGAAAAATAACATCTCCCAAAAAACCCCAGCATGGCTGCATAAAGAACTATCTGACAAATTGAAAGACAAAAAAGATAAGTATAAAAAGTGGAAAGAGGGGGACATAACTAAAGCAGAATATCAGCAAATAGCCCGAGCCTGTAAAGATGAAGTAAGGAAAGCTAAGGCTCACAATGAAGAAAGGCTTGCCACAAAAGTAAAAAATAACAAAAAAAGCTTCTCCCAACATGTTAAAAACAAGAAAAAGGTTAAGGAAATAATTGGTCCATTGCTGGGAGAAAGTGGCAAGAAGGTGACAAGCGACAGGGAGAAAGCAGAACTATTTAACTCATGTTTTGCATCTGTCGTTACACAAAGGGATAAAACAGTCCAACCTATCAAAAACAGCACCACAAAAATCCGATTAGGAACACAAATTGAAATAGGGAAGAAAATGGTAAGTGAGCACCTGTCTACCCTAGATGAGTTCAAATCACAGAACCACTGAACTATATCTTTCAGAGATCCTTCCTTTATCCTGAAGATAAAAGTCTCAAATGCAGGAATAAGTGAGTCATCATCCTGGGGGTGGGGGTGTCTCTCATGGGTACAATGGTTGGAGTTGGCACAAGAGCTTCACAGGTAGTCCTCGAGTTACAACCATTCATCTAGTCATCACTCAAAGTTATAATGGAACATTTTTCGCACTTACGACCACTGCAGAATTCCCCCCATGGTTACGGGGTCTATATTCAGACGCTTAGCAACTGGATCATATTTATGTCGGTTGCGGTGTCCCTAGGTCACATGATCCCCTTTTGCAACCTTCTGACAAGCAAAGTCAACAGGGGAGACAGATTCACTTAACAATTGGGTCACTAGCTTAACAAGTGCCTTGATTCGCTTAACAAATGTGGCAAGAAAAGGTCGTAAAAGCGGGGCGAAACTCAATGAACAACTGTCTTGTTTAGCAAGTTTGGGCTCAGTTGTGGTCATAAGTCAAGGACCCCTGTTTCAGCTAGATAAGTTATTCTGTGGTTCTGAGTTTCGAAAGTTTAAAAGCATAAGCCTGAGTCTGGATTGGATCAGGGATTCATAGAGCCCAGGATCTCATCCCAAGTGGCTTCTGGGAAGCCCATTTCCAGAACAAACAATCAGAGTTTCCATTTAAGATTGTTCATCAGAAACCGGTACTTAAAAAGCACTTTGCTTCTGAAAGTTGAAGGTTATATAACGGCATCGTACATCAACTTCACAAGCATACTTTTTTCCCTCTCCACAATCCATCTCGTGCTTTTCTAAAATCATGCAAGCTGAGAGGTAATATCAATATATTAAATGCATCAAAGTTGCAGAGAACAGCACGTAAAAAGTGGAAAAGTGGAGTTTTGCTGAACTTGCAGGAGGTTTTGGGGGGGAGGGGGGAAGGAGGAGGGGAAGCCATCCTTCAGTCAAATGGTCTGTTGCAGGTTGGAGAAAGCGCCAATGTTCTTTCTACAGACTAAAAATTTATAAACAGGAGGGGGAAGGAAATTTCTCCAAAATCTCACCTTTGTGAGAGGGGTATAGATGGAATGAGTACTCAGGATAGGTGATACTCCCACCAAGCACTTACAAGGCAAGCCACTTTTAAAATAAATAGACAGCAAACCCCTCTCTCTTTTAACACTGATGATGTTACCTGGCTGGGTCATGAAATGTCTGGAAGAGGAGGAGGAGGAGGAGGAGGAGGAGGAGGAGGAGGAGGAGGAGGAGGAGGAGGAGGAGGAGGAGGAGGAAGGGGGGCCACACAGTCTTCCTCCTCCTAGAAAATTGCCCTCTCCCAATGTCAACCTCGCTTTGAATCTTGGGAAAAACACCTGGATTTGACCAGCCCCAAGCAATATGGGCAACACTGAACCAAATTCTCATTGACCATGGTATAGGTACAGATTCCCCCTATAAGTGGGGCAAATATACAATCTCAAATTGTGACTGTGGGGACAAAAAATAAACTATCCAACGTAGTGACATCATGTGAAAATAGAACCTATAATGGAGACTTTGCTGATTGGCTGGCTATGACGAATAAAGCAAAAAGTATAGCTGTAACCTAGATGCACATTTATAATATTTTAGATTTTATAGTTCATATTTTTTATCTTCTGTGTTTTTATCAAAATGTGATCTGAATGTGCCGTGCAATAGATAAATCTCCTCCTCTTTCCATCTTCGTTCCTTCTTCCTTTTCGTCTCCTCCTCCTCCTCCTCCCCCTCCTCCTCCTCCTCCCTCCCTCCCTCCCTCCCTCCCACAATCCTGTTCCCTTCTACCATTAATAATGTTACCTAGTTTGGTGATGAAACATCTGCAAGAAAACCACCAAGCTCAGAGAGCATCAAGGACCCCACAATTTTTCAAACGGTTGTCAAATTTCCCATTCATTTTATCACTCCAGATATTTTCTATACGACCTCTCACCCAGAACATTCTTTCACGCAATGTGTAGAATTTACACGCCTTCCTCAACCTATGACCCCAATCGAGCCCAAAATTTCTGTTGCTAAGTGAGAGAAATTTATTAAGCGAGTTTTGTCCCACTTTACGACTTTTCTGGCCAGTTTTTTAAGTGAATCCCTGCAATTGGTAAATTAGTAACATGGTTGTTAAGTGAATCTGGCTTAACTATGGACCTGGCTTGTCAGAAGGTCGCAGAAAGGGATCGCATGACCACCACCCCCTCGGACACAAATATGAATCAGTTGCTAAGCGTCTGGATTTTGATCACGTGACCATGGGGAGGCTGCAATGGTCGTAAGTGTGAAAAACGGTCCCGAGTCACTTTTTTCAGTGGTCTTGTAACTTCAAGCGGTCGCTAAGTGAACTGTTGTAAGTCAAGGATTACCTGCCCTGTCCTGAGATTCCTACCCACCAGGTAGACGATTTTCAAAGGAGACCGAGACCGGAAAGTTGAAAGTGCATCAACTTTAGAAAAGGTTTTCCACTATGGCCTAAGACACAAATATTCTTTTATCATAATTCCACTGCAGAATCCATTCACCAAGGGAACAGCTGCTTTATTAAAAGCTGAGCAGAGGTCGGAAGAAATAGGTCTACTGGTCGATATATTTTTCATTATTATTTTTTTAGGATATATATACACCCTCCAGGTTTTAAAGCAACAAGGATCCACTTTAAATTTCCTTTGTGCTATTTATTTATTTGTAGCTAACTTTGGACAATGAAGTTAATATAGGTCAGCTTTCATTTTTGGTCAATTTCGTTCTCCAAGCTTCACAGCGTAAGCTCTTCAGCCTGGCCATGCCCTGACAAGCAGACACCGCGGGAACAAACATTTAGCTAAGAACTTATTTCCATCGATTTATGTTGTATTCTAAATGTCAGAAGCAATGAGATCAGTTTTCATTAACAGTTATGTTGTGTAATATTCTCGGCGTAGGGATGCAGCTAAGGATTACTTCAGGTTAGACTGCGATGGGCACCATTCAAAGTGAAAGGAGTTCACACAGAGCTCAACATTCCCAAATGTTTCATGTGACCAAATGCTCATCAAGGAATCGTCTTCCAAACTTCCACCAGGTAATTTCACCCATTCCAAAATCGAAGTGTAGGAAGTTAGCACCCAGCCCTCTCCTAGAAAAATGAAATATCCTGGGAAAAATTGAAAAGGCAGAATATTACATTTCCCTGGATGAGAACTGGAGAAACATGTTTTTTAGGTAGGAAACAGACTCTTAATAGCCCCCACCTTTGTCAATGGCCATTAAAAGGCCTCAGCCAGTCTATTCTACATAACAAAGACATCCCCCTTCAGATGCAGGGTGATGGGATTAAGGCATGATAGTATTAGCCCTTTACCTATCTCACCACAGGGCTCCTGGGAAGAAGTAATGCTCAACCAAACTTGGACTCAAAGCACAACCTACAGAGTTGCTCCTGCATGGCTCCATGGGAGTTTGACAACCAATCAGAATGCGAGATCAAGATCAAAGGCCAGAGAGGGCATAAAGCCAGGGACTTTCAGCATCTCTGCCCCTTTTTCTTCTTCACCCAACATCTGGAAGCATCTGATCCCCCTTTTCGGTTCAGGAGCTCAAGCCATGTGATCCTGTCCATCATTAAAACCATCTTTCCAAGCAGCCTCCATGTTTCCATGTTTCTTTTTCCCCACTTGGAGCTGAACCCAGAAGGGCATTTCTTCCAACGAAAGAAAAGAAAAAGTCTGACATCTCAGATTTGAATGTGGCAAAGTTTAAGCCTCAGCTAGGATGTCTAGCTGAGATGCTCAATCATCCAGGTCATGGTTGTCCCAAAGGTGCTTTTTCCAAGGTGGACTTTCTTGGAGTTTTTTTTCTTTGAAAACGTTTTACTTCTCATGCAAGAAACTCCTTCAGTTCTAACTTCAATTAAAATGGATGAGAAGCAAAAAAATAATAATAATCCAAAGATAAAAACAAGAAAGTCCACTTGCCTTTTGGGAAAAAAAATATATCTCTCAGCTGGCATCTTTATCTGGGACCTTACTGAGTAAGTAGGCACCTTAAATTGCTTCATCTTGTTCCTTGGATTTAAAATCAGGTAACTCCTAATACAGTCCTTTTTAGGGGAAAAGAGACATAATGCAAAAAACTAATAAACTTTTTATGTACAAAATACACTAAGGCAGAAGCTTATCCACCCCAAGGATAAAACGCCCAGAAACAAACTCAGCAGTGTAATATATGCAGTACAATGCAATGAGCCATGTGCAGATCTGTACGTTGGAGAAATAAAACAGCCGCTTCACAAATGCATGGCTCAACGTAGGAGAACAAACTCCAGCATTTGAAAGACGAAGGGCCACTCTCTGGAAGACAGCAAAGTCCACATTCTGGACAGAGAGAACCGCTGATTTGAAAGAGGGGTCAAAGAGGCATCTATGTTAAAATTAAACAGAGGAACAGGGAAATGACATCATCTATCTCCATGTACCACACAGTCCTTTCTGCAGTTCCAAGAAGCTTCCACACCCATTTGCACCATTCAAGTGACCCTGAGGGCACAGATAAAACTCCACGCCAGACTCTCAGAAAGAAGGTTCCACCACAAAACCGTGTTCGACTAAAGGGCGCTCGACGAAACCGCATAGCTGACGTCATCACAGCGCGACAACAGCGTGGAGAAAAAAGCACGCTGTAAACGCTAAACCTAAAATTAACCCCTAAACCTAAACCTAACCCCCCCTAAACCTAATCCTAAACCTAACCCTTAACCTAACCCTTAACCTAACCCTAACCCTAACCCTAAACCTAACCCTTAACCTAACGCTAAACCTAATCCTAACCCTTAACCTAACCCTAAACCTAACCCTAAACCTAACCCTAAACCTAACCCTTACCTTAACTTGAATCGGCTTGCTTTCAAAGCGCTATTTAAAGCGCCCTTCTTTCTCCGCGCTCGCTGTTGTTGCCCTGTTGATGACGTCAGCGACGCGGTTTAATCGGGCGCGCTTTAGTCGAGCGCGGTTTTGTCGTGCCACGGGAAAGAATACTAAGGACCAGATGACTGCAAGGAATATAAATCTTTCCATCCTCCACCATTCAGTCAGAACTGTAGAAGCTTCTTGGGTGTGAAGCGAAATGTCTTCAAGGAGAAACCAAGAAAGTCCAGTTGCCTTTTGAAAAAGCACCTTTGGGACAACCCTGACCTGGATGACTTAGAATTTCCCTAGACACATATACATACAGCATGTATAAATGGAGCTGATTCCCAGACTATTCTTTTGTATAACACAATTCATCTTGAAGAGCAAAAAACAAAATATGTAAACTCTCTTCCTCACTTAGTAAGAAAATATGGACAGCTGAATTATTCCGGGGAAGGATTTTTCCCCAGGAAAGATTAATAATTTGTATGACACTCATAAATTATTCTCAGTACAAGTCAAATCACCCAGTGGAGACGGAAGTTTGCATCTGTATTCCGATAACTCTTATTTATATCCTATTATAACACATGTAGGCACTGTATATTGATTTCACTTACAGCAGGATATCAGATACCTTTTCTTTCTTCTCCTGCTTGGGAAATCTTTATTAAATTTAAATTATTATAATCAGAATTTCTGATATATTTAACCAAGCCTGGAGTTGTAGCTTTGATAGATTTATTTAAAAAATCTTGTTCCTTGCCTCTTACCTTGGGAGACGAGGGATACATTCATTAAGATACCTGAATTTAGCATTTCTGCTTTACTGAATCCCCAAATTTAAACACAGCTGAACTTCATGAGCACAAATTAAATTATTCTAACCCGTCTACTTTCATAAGTAAGAATTTCTGTGCCAACCCTGCCTGTCAGCATGAATTTATCCCAGCAAAAGCCTGCGATCACAGGAGCCATACCATCCACCAACGTTTTTTAAAACAATGTTAACACAACAGATACACAGTGCAGATGGGATGTCACAATACACCCTGAGTAGGCAGAAAAAGCAAATTAAGCAATGCTAAACAACAAATGTGGGAAAAGGTTGCTATCAGAAAGAAGCAATGTGGGAAAGTTGCAGCCTACTCACAAAACATAGCCAGTACAGATAAAATCAGTGAAATGTTAGTTTTCCTCTAAAGTAGCAAAAGTAACAAGACAGAAAGTCATCACAGCACACAGTCATCTTCAAATGGAACAATAGTTGAGCTTCAATCCATAAAGTGTGTATCTGAAACTCAATTCTGTTTGCAGTCAGCCTTCTGCCTTGCAAATCAGAAATCCTGCTGGTAGCTGGACAGTTACAGAAATTTCTCTAATATAGGTAGTCCTCGGCTTACAACCATTTGTTTTAATGACCGTTCAAAGTTAAAACGGCACTGAAAAAAGTGATGTGATCATGTTTCACCCTTAGGACCACAATAACATCCTCAGTCACATGTTCAAAATTTGGATCCTTAGCAGCTGCCACGTATTTGCAAAGTCCTCGGGTCATGTGATCACCTTTTGTGATCTTGTCATAAGCAAGGTCAATGGGGAAACCAGGTTCATTTAACATCCGCGTGGCTAACTTAACAACTGCAGTCACTCACTTAACAACTGTGGCAGGAGAGATTGTAAAAGGGGGCAAAACTCACTTAACAACTGTCTTGTTTAGCAACAGAAATTCTGAACTCAATTGTGGTCATAAGTCAAGCACCAGTAAACATGGCCCTCCAACTTTAAGGTAGGTAGGTAGGTAGGTAGGTAGGTAGGTAGGTAGGTAGGTAGGTAGGTAGGTAGGTAGGTGAGAAAGAGAGAGAGAGATCAGAAAAGTCTCCTTTAGATCTGGTGGGCCACCATAATCCACTCTTACACTAGTGTTCTCCCATGTAACCGGACTACAGGTACCAGAATTCTTCCCAGTCATAGTGGTTGGTTATGGTGACTAGGAATGCTGGGAGTTGTATGCTGGGGAAAGCCACTTGGAAATTCTGTTCCCAATTTTAGTGTAATTCAAAGACTACGTGTACAGTCCCAATCTGATAAAGTCTTCAGAAATTTTTTCACTCTTTTTTGGCAAAATAAAGCAGAATAGAAGATTTTGCTGGCACTCATCCTTCATGACAGAAGACATTGTGTTCTATTCGCCACTGGCTTCCTTCCCCAAATATTTGAGAATAGTTGACAGTGGATGCATGGCACTGCAAGCTCCAGAGCATCACATATCAAGTACAGTAATTTAAAAAAAAGTTGAGATCCAACAATTTAATCCTGACTTTAATCAGCTCAGAGCACAAATAGCAGATGACACTCCCTGGAAAGGCGTCAACGCATCTCAACCAGCCGCAAAGTAGAAAAACTGCTTGTCAGATGCAAATATATAACAATTATTTATTCATCTGTTAAGATTCATATTCCACCTTTTCCCTGCAATTTCAGCTTGGTGCTTCCAATGTCCACGCAACAAATTTGGAACACAGGTTAAGCTGAAAGTCCCAAAGGTGCTTTTACAAAAGGCAACTGGACTTTGTTTCTTTTTGAAGGCGTTTTGCTTTTCTCATCTAAGAAGCTTCTTCAGTTCTGACAAATTTCTCAGAACTGAAGAAGTTTCTTGGATGAGAAGCAAGAAGGAAAAACAAAGCCCAGTTGCCTTTTGAAAAAGCACCTTTGGGACAACCATGACCTGGATGACTGAGAATCTCCATAGACGTTGAGTTGAAAGATTGCAATTGGCCCAAATTTGCACCTGAGTTTTTGTAAATAAAAGTGGTCAAATGGGACAAGGCTCACTTAACAAATGTTTCACTTAGCAACAGAATTTTTTGACTCAATTGTGGTCATAAATCGAAGACTACCTGCAATTGGCCCAAATTCATTTGGGAGCTTTCATAATTGAGGGTGGCTTAAACCTGGCTCTCCTTGGTCCTACCAGAACTCCTCACTTAGTGACCCAAATTACAACCATAAGGAAAAAAAGTGATTTGTGATTGGTTTCCACACTTACGACCATTGCAGCATCCCCATGATCATATGATCAAACCTCGGGCGCTGGACATCTATTTATGACAGTTGAACTGTCCCAGCATCATCTGATCATCATTTGGCCTAGGACCCAGATACCTACGAGACTGTCTCCTGCCGCATACCTCCCTAAGATCAATAAGATCGCACAGGATGGGCCTTCTCCGGGTGCTCTCAGCTGGACAATGCCGGCTGGCGATGCCTCGGAGTAGGGCCTTCTCTGTTGCCGCTCCGGCCCTATGGAATGAGCTGCCCCCAGAGATCCGGACCCTACCCACTCTCATGGCCTTCCATAAAGCTATTAAAATCTGGCTTTTCCGGCAGGCCTGGGGCTGTTGACTTCTTAATTGAAGTCCAGCCCCCCTTTGATTGGGTGCATGCATGTTGTGTTTCTTTTTAATCTTGTTGTATCTTATTGTTTTAATCTTTTTTTAATAGTTTTCATTTCTGTAAGCCGCCCGGAGTCCTCCGGAACTGGGCGGCCTATAAATTCAATAAATGAAATGAAATGAATGAAATGAAAATTTGTAACCTTATAGCTGGCTTCCAATAAGCAAAATCAATGGGCAGGACAGATTCAATTAACAACCGTGTTTCTAACTGAACAACTGCAGTGATTCCCTTAGCAACTATGGCAAGAAAGATTGTAAAATGGGGCCAAACTCACTTAACAGCTGTCTCGCTTAGCAACAGAAATGTTGGGTTCAATTGTGGTCATAAGTCCAGGACTACCTATAATTGTAAATGGAGAGGCTGGCAGCTATAAAAAAAAAGATATCTTGGCCCTAAGCTAACAATACAGGTCATCCTCATCTTACGATCGTAATTGAGCCCAAAATTTCTGTTACTGAGACATTTGCTAAGTGAGCTTTGCCCCACTTTATGCCCTTTCTTGCCACAATTGTTAAATGAGTCACTGCAGTGGCTACGTTAGTAACACGATTGTTAAGTGAATCTGGTTTCCCCATTGATTTTGCTTGTCAGAAGGTTGTAACAGGGGATCCCATGACTCTGGGATGCTGCAACGGTCATAAATGTGAACCAAGACGCTGAATTTTGAATGTGATCATGGAGATGGTGCAACGGTTATAAGTGTGAAAAACAAGTCACTTTTTTTTCAGTGCTGTTGCAACTTCAATAAACTGTTGTAAATCGAGGACTGCCTGTATGCACTTTTATCTTAAAGCACTTCGCAGGATTGTGGCTGTGGAGATAATTGAAGAAAGTTGGCTTTTCCAGCAAGCCAGCCTGGCCTGAACAAAACAAATTATTGATCATTGTTAATTTTAATTCAAATCTTTTTTTAAAATGTTACTGTCAATTCTAATTGGGTTTGTTTGGGATATTCAATTTAATATTTTTTTTTTACTTTTGTATTATGTGTTGTACACCACCCTGAGTCCTTGGGAGAAGGGCGGCATATAAATCTAATAAACCAAACCAAACCAAATTAATTTCGTTGTCCAAAGTTAGCCAAGAGGCGTGCTAGGTGGGGATGATGGGAAGTGTAGTCTAAGAACTGTAATGGGCAGAACTAAATGGCAAAGCACATTAGAGCAGCCCCAAAGAAATTAAACTTATAGTCACCCCCACACACCCAAAATATGCAGACTCGGCCTGATGTTTTGCAGATCTGGGAAGGCTGAGAACCATGGGGTCGGTAGTCCAACACTCAAGAAAGGGCCACATTGGTGAAAACTAACCCTGACCACCTCAGAGACTCCAAAAACTTTGGGGACACCATCTGAGACGAGCTTCCCTGTGAATTACTCCCACCTGGCCCTGACCCAGAGCCTGTCATTCCCACAACACGCTTAACCCGGGTCTTTAACTAACCCACTTCCAGGGTTGCCGCAGTATATTTCACCCTAAGCTACCCCCCACATCCCGAACCGACGTATTACGAGTCACGGGACTCGCGTGTCAAGCGAAGGCAGGCCCTGACTCGGGTCGTGTGAACGCTTCCCCGCGTCCCAAGGCAGCCAATTCCCCCCTCGGTCCGCCCTGCTTGAGAGGGTGGCCGCCTTGGTCCAGGACCCTCAAGCCCGCCTCGGAGGACGGAAGGCCGCCGCTACCTGATGACAGAGATGAGCAGGCCGGAGGGATCCTTGGTTTTGCTCATCGCGCTCCTGTATCTTCCCGTCGCCTCAGACGCCGCCATCTTGGCTGGGCCTACCCGCTAAGGTCGGCCACGCCCCGCTTCCCGCTTCCTAGCCAATCCGCGCGTTCGCCGCCCGTCCGCCGCCCTATCATGGTCGTAGGGAGGTGGGATGTAATGACTGACATAGCACTGCCTTCTCGCTTTGCACTCTGGGGCTTGTGGTTTCCTTCGGGAGCACAGGTGAAGCCTCCACGCAGGGCCAGAAGGATGCTTAAAAAACGCCCAGGTGGCAGTGAAACGAGTTTACCTGGTCCTTGCAAAGCTGAATTTGGGGTTAATGGGCCATTGCCTCCACCCCCTGTGGCTGCAGCACACAGTCTCCATGAGAATGTTATCAAATTCATGCTTGCTGAAATAAATAAATAAATAAATAAAATAGAATATAGAATAGAATAACATGGTTGGTTTCCCCTGTCACGATTGCCTTGTCTTGATGGTATTGTTGCAAAATGAATCATGGTTGGGGTTTTTTTTTCCCTCTGGGGAAAAAAATAGAAAAATGGATGTGGGAACATGTGCAAAAAAATGCTTCGTGATTCTAAAAGGAAAGGTCTGTATATCAAAATAATAGGACAATCTCTTCATTAAAATGTCCCCCGGAAAATTTCTGATAAAAGTGATTTGGGCTTAATTATAATCCCGATCATAATACAATATCTGGTTGCATTGTGCTTTGTGGAGCCTCAAAAGGATCTTGCTAGATGAAGTGCGCAGTGGATGAATAGAGGAAAGACGGAAAGGGAGAAAGGGAGAGCGTATCTTTCATTTAGAATAACCATGATTTGTTTTATTCTATTTGGGACTAATAGAGTTTGTGGCTTCCCGGGAAGCGTGAATTTTGAGAAGATTTTCTTTGATTGGAAAGTTATTGCGAGGAATTTGCACCCAGCTTACAAGGAAGGAAGAGAGAGGGAAGGAAGGAGTGAGGATGGGAGGGAGGGAGGGAGGGAGGGAGGGAGGGAAGGAAGGAAGGAAGGAAGGAAGGAAGGAAGGAAGGAAGGAAGGAAGGAAGGAAGGAAGGAAGGAAGGAAAGAAATGTCCTTCTGGGTTCAGCTCCAAGTGGGGAAAAAGACACTGGAGACATGGAGGCTGCTTGGAAAGATGGTTTATTGGTGGACAGGACCACATGGCTTGAGCCCTGAACAGAAAAGGTGATCACATGCTGCAATGTTGGTGGAGAAGAAGAGAAGGGCTGAAAGAGGGGCTTGCTAGGCTTTTTATACCCTGTTTAGTCCCACCTCTCTGTTTCCTGTTCCTGTGTAAGAAATGTATTCTGATTGGTTGTCAGACTCCCATGGGCCCATGATGCAGGGGCTACTCTCTAGGCTGTGTTTTGAATCCAGGTATGGATGAGTTCTCAGGTGCCATGTGGTCAGTTGAGTAAAGTTCCAATATTATCATGCCTTTACTCCCATCCCCCCCTGGGGCTGCAGTGGAGAAGTCTTTATTATGTAAAAGGGCCTCGCCTGGCCTTCTCAATGGCCCATTGACAAAGTGGGGATGGGCAGGAAGCTACAGGCAACTATTCTGTCTTTTAAAACATGTTTCTTTTCATATCCAGAGAAATATTCTGCCTTTTCAATATTTCCTAGGATATTTCATTTTTCTGGGAGGGGGGGCTGGATGATAACTTCCCACAGAAGGAAGGAAGGAAGGAGAGGGAGAGAAGATGGGAAGGAAGAAAAGAAAGCTAGGAAGAAAGGAAGGAAGGATTCCTGTGGCAATCTGATCTCAAAAGTAAAAGAAAAGAACTACATTGGCTTTGTTTAAACATTGATCATCGGTTCAGCTTCTTTTCTGGATTGGCGCAATGCACCAAATGGGCTGGATTTCCATCACATGCCGAGCTGCAAGCCCAACCAAGGTTAAAGTGAAATAAGCTGTGTCTGTTTTGCAAATGAAGCCTCTGCAGGCCTTTTAACTGGTGCCCTGTGTAAAGCCGCCTCTTCTGTACCTAGCGAGATCTACACACACACAGATGCATACACACACACACCCTCCAGTTGCTGAAAAGTGGACAAGCGTCCCCCAAATCTGGGACGGCGTCGTAGTGTAGTGCTATCCGGCGGTTTGCCCATCCTTTTTCCTTTGTCTTAGCTCCCGTGCCCCAGGCAGAAGCCATTCACTGAATCAGGTTTCTGCAGAGAGGCCGCCGTTCTCGTAGCGCCCCATCCCTTTTTCCATAAATGTATCCCCATCAGCATTTTCCCAGGGGTTCCTAAACATCCTCGGGGTTCAACGTCTGCAGTCAATTGCCAAAGACGCGATTAAACAACGAAGGGAAACGCTCATAACCGCGGGGCTGTGCGCTTATTGCTTTCTCTCTTCGAAAATAAAAGTCAATATAGGTTTTATTACATTCTTTCCAGTCCCTAAACCCACCCACCCACCCACCCTTTGCTCAGGATGTTCACCCATCTGCGGTAGCTATGGGTTATATGCCCTTTATGTTTTCGGATCCGGGATCTGTTATGCTGCACCCTACTCATCTCATCTAGGTTGCTTTGAACAGTTCAGGGTTCCATGGGAATGGACATCATCTCACATCCTGATTTAACAGATTAACAAAGTTGGGAGGGACCTTGGAGGTCTTCCAGCCCAACCCCCTGCTTAGGCAGGAAACCCTACACCACTTCAGATCAGAGGTGGCATTCTGCCAGTTCGCTCCGGTTTGGGCGAACCGGTAGCAGCAGCAGCAGCGGGAAGCTCCTCCCACCAGCCATGATGTCATCACGGACGCTCTGCGCATGCTCCGAACTGGTAGCAAAGATAAGACGAAACCATTACTGCTTCAGACAAATGGTTATCCAAAATCATCTTAAAGACTTCCAGTGTTTGGGGCTTTCACAACTTCTGGAGGCAACTTCTCGTCCACTGGTTAATTGTTCTCACTGTCAGGAAATTTCTCCTCAGTTCTAAGTTGCTTCTCTCCTTGATTAGTTTCCACACATTGCTTCTTGTTCTGCCCTCAGGTGCCTTGGAGAATAGCTTGACTCCCTCTTCTTTGGGGCAACCCCTGAGATATTGGAACAATGCTATCATGTCTCCCCTGGTCCTTCTTTTCATTAAACGAGACATACCCAGTTCCTGCAACCGTTCTTCATATGTTTTAGTCTCCAGTCCCCTAATAATCTTCGTTGCTGCTGTTATTACTTGCTCTTTATATGCACCCTGTGAGCTTATGCACCAGAGACAAATTCCTTGTGGGTCCAATCACACTTGGCCAGTAAAGGATTCTAAAATTCTATATTTCTCTCTCCTTAGCTGTTGTTTTCTAAGGAACTAAGGTCTAAACCTATGTCCTGGCAATTTTCCCCTCCATCGCTTATGCATTTGTGTGAGTGCCACTCTGTTCAAGTTAGGAACACACAACTTTGCCTTTGGTAAGTGGCACCCACTCGAAACGGTGTGTGTATATATGTGTCGTCAGTCTACCTTTGTTAGTCTAATCTACTGGCAATCTTCCAACACTCTGAGAAGTCATAAACTGTGCCAAAACTCGTTTTAACAGTCACGTGTATGGATTGTTCAACGGCACTGAAAAAAAAGTGACTTACGACCGTTTTTCACACTTAACGACGGTTGCAGCATCTCCCCCGAGTCAATGGGGGAGGCCAGATTCTCTTAACGGCCAACTGAACAACTGCTGGGATTCACTTAACAACTGTGGCAAGAAAGGTTGTAAAGTGGCCCCAAACTCACTTAACAACTGTCTGGCTTAGCAAATTTAGGCTCAATTGTGGTAGGTTTATTAAAAAAAAAATTATGGTTGTAAGTCGAAGATTAACTGTTGACCTCCAGACACCTACACAATCAACAATTTCAAACTGGGATATATTTCCTTAGGTCAATGGTCAGCAATTTGCAGCTCAGGAGCCGCATGTGGCTCTTCCATCCCTCGGCTGCAGCTCCCTGTGGCTCAAAATATGTCTCACAACCCCCAATGTACGACACCTGTCGGCACGCAATTTACTGAGCTTTTCGGGACCTCCGGTAGTTTTTGTGGCTCCCGGTGGGTTTTTTTGTCTATGGGAAACGGATCCAAGTGGCTCTTTGATTATTTAAGGATGCAGACCCCTGTTTTAGGCTAGAAGAGGCCTAAAGGGAAACAGCTCCGGAGTCATCCCATTACAGGTTCATTTGATTTGTGTTTGATTGTCCCTAGATTTACTACAGCAAAACACTAGGGAGATTAAGGGACAACGTTCTCCTGGATCAATGGTGTTTATAATTGAGGGAAAGAGTAAGAGATAAAAGCTGAATAAGGAGGGGAGGTGAAGAGATTCCTGAAGAATTCTGCAGTTCATCCTTAAATTACAGCCAGGCAGGTGCTAAATTAAATTAGAAAAGACTTTCAATTAAGAACAGTTTGACAGAGGAACCACTGACCCACAGAGGACAGGAACAGCCTTTCATTTCAAGAATTCAAGCAGCGCGCCAACAAACCTTATAAAAGATGCCTTAATTTGAATTCCTGGGATTCTATAATGCTAGGACTTACGGTTGGGCTTCGTTTTTGTTTTTTATTTAATAAAAATCACATTAACCAAATAATTCCTAACATCTCCGTCTCCACGGAGGTATCGTTGAGCTGACGTGGGGACCGCGAGAGTTTTACCATTTTCCCAGGGTGCCTTCGGATTTCCAGTGCGGTTCTGAGAATTTGGAAGTGTTACTGTGTGGGTTCAGAAGGGGGTTTAAAAAAGGACCAAATATATCGGGTTAGGCTTGGTGAGAATCATTGGAGTAGAGAGCATCAAGATGTAGGTAGTCCTCGACTTACGACCACAGATTTCTGTTATTAAGTGAGTTCCGCTCCGTTTTGTTCTGACTCGGCCCTAGCAGAAACAAGAAACGGGACTCCTTATCACGGAAAAACCCCTCTTTATTTATCTCGTGTGAATTAATGGCATTCACACTCCGAAAAGTCCAGGCAGAAGTCCTTCAAAAAGGACTCCAGTAACAGACCTTATCAGTTATGAGCCGAGGTGGCACAGTGGTTAGGGTGCAGTACTGCAGGCCACTTCAGCTGACTGTTATCTGCAGTTCAGCGGTTCAAATCTCACCGGCTCAAGGTTGACTCAGCCTTCGATCCTTCCGAGGTGGGTGAAATGAGGACCCGGATTGTTGGGGGCAATATGCTGACTCTGTAAACCACTTAGAGAGGGCTGAAAGCCCTAGGAAGCAGTATATAACTGCTATTGCTATAGTTCCTTGCGATAATCGCTAGGCCGTGAAAGGCTGCAAATTAAGTTCTGGCAAGTCGTCTTTGTGGCACGAAACCCAATGAGCAAAATCTTCAGAAATACGAACTGTTGTCTCCTACGACAAGCACTCCCCTTTCCTTCTATTTATTCCCCAGCCCGGAAGGGCCCAGTCAGTATCCCCATTTGCTTTGCTTTCTAAGTTGACTCCTTCTAGTCCAACCTCATATACTCAAACAGGAAACGGTCTACCGTTTCAGGCAAGCGGTTGGCCAATCTCTTCTTAAAAGCCTCCCTTGAGGTAGCCGCCACAATTTCTAGAATTAAGCCGTTCCACGGATTAGTTCTTCAGGAAACTACTCCTTAGTTCTACGTTGCTTCTCTCCTTGATGAGTTTCCACCCGTTGCTTCTTGTCCTGCCTTCAGCTGCTTTGGAGAACAGGTTGACCCCCTAAAATACTTGGAACACTGCTAATATGTCACTCCTAGATTTTCTTTTTATTAAACTAGACATACCCAATTCCTCAGGGGTCACGGTGGCTCAGTAGCTAAGCTGCTAAGCTTGTCAATCAGAAAGGAAGGGGGAAAGGAAGGAGAGAAGGAGAGAAGAAAGGAGGGAAGGAAGGAAGGAAGGAAGGAGGGAAGGAGAGAAGGAGGGAAGGGGAAAGGAAGGAGGGAAGGAAGGAGAGTAGGAGAGAAGAAAGGGAAGGAAGGAGGGAATGTAGGAGAGAAGGAAGGGGGAAAGGAAGGAGGGAAGGAAGGAGAGAAGGAGAGAAGAAAGGGAAGGAAGGAGGGAAGGAAGGAGGGAAGGAAGGAGAGAAGGAGAGAAGAAAGGGAAGGAAGGAGGGAATGTAGGAGAGAAGGAAGGGGGGAAGGAAGGAGGAAAGGAAGGGGGAAAGGAAAGAGAGAAGAAAGGAGGGAAGGAAGGAGGGAAGGAAGGAGGGAAGGAGGGAAGGGGGAAGGAGGGAGGGAAGGAAGGAGGGAAGGAAGGGGAGTAGGAGAGAAGAAACGAGGGAAGGAAAGAGGGAGGGAGGGAAGAAGAAGTAGGAACGTTGTAAGATAAGATGGATCTATGGGATGGTAAGAAAGCAATTTTCAAGTATATTGTCAACTGTAGGGAAAAAATTGTTATAAATACATATTATTAATAACAGTTATGAGATCATATAATTGTGAATGTATATATGAAATTGATAAAATAAAATAAAAAAAATTTTTTTAAAAAGAAAGGTCGGCAGTTCGGTGGTTCGAATCCCTAGCGCCGCATAGTGGAGGGAGCTCCCGTGACTTGTCCCAGCTTCTGCCAACCTAGCAGTTCGAAAGCAGGTAAAAAATGCAAGTGGAAAAATAGGAACCACCTTTGGTGGGAAGGGAACAGCGTTCCGTGTGCCTTCGGCATTGAGTCATGCCAGCCACATGACCACGGAGACGTCTTCGGACAGCGCTGGCTCTTCGGCTTTGAAACGGGGGTGAGTACCGCCCCCTAGAGTTGGGAATGACTAGCATGTATGTGCAAGGGGAACCTTTACCTTTACCCAATTCTTGCAATCATTGTTCATATGTTTTACCTTCCAGTCCCCTAAAATGTTTTACCCCTAATGACTTGCTTCTCCAAGTGTCTTTGGCAGAGTCTTACTTTTGATCTACCCCACACAACCGCTGGATTTTGCAATCGGGAGAGTGTAGCATATGTTTGCTCAGTGGGGAAGCCCCAGGAGGGATTTTAAAAACTGGGTTTTTTGCTACCAGGTAAGTGGGCACTGGAGCTTTGAAGCACTTTTGACAGGAAATAGGAGGAGGAAGTAATAAGATTTGTTTTCCTTCACAGTTGTGTGGAAGTGTAAATTTGTAGTCAAAGCGTTGGCAAGGAAGACGCAGGCTGTCTCTGACTTTAAAAAAAAATAAAAATAAAAACAGCCCAGCATTCTAAAATCCCATCCTACTGGTTTGGAGCTTCTTGATTTATTTATGTACCTATTTTTTAAAAAATATATGGGGATGTCATTTTAATAAGCAGTTGTTTATTTATTAAACAATTCATCCCGCCCAAAAGAGAAGGAGCAAAACAATTAAAAATATTCCCAGAGCGTAAGACAACTCCATATGGTGGCTGAATCTACATGGGGCTGCCCTTGAAGAGCACCCGGCGACTTCAGCTAGTCCAGAATGCGGCCGCGCAAGTGATCGTGGGCGCACCTCGGTTCGCCCACATAACACCCATCCTCCGCGAGCTGCGCTGGCTACCTGTTGATCTCCGGGTGCGCTTCAAGGTGCTACTTACCACCCATAAAGCCCTTCATGGTAGTGGATCAGCGTACTTGAGAGACCGCCTCCTGCCAATTACCTCCTTACGACCTATTAGATCGCACAGATTAGGCCTCCTCCGAGTTCCATCCGCCAGTCAGTGTCGACTGGCAACTACACAGAGGAGAGCCTTTTCAGTAGTAGCTCCGACCCTTTGGAACGATCTCCCCGTGGAGATTCGTACCCTCACCACCGTCCAGACCTTCCGCACAGCCCTCAAGACCTGGCTATCCCGTCAGGCCTGGGGATAAAGATCGTAATCCGTCCCCACCCAAATGATGAATGTTGTGTACTATTTTTACTTATGTATTGTTTTATGTCTTACTGTCTTGTATTCCCCTCCCTATATATTGTAAGCCGCCCTGAGTCCCCTCAGGGAAAAGGGCGGCCTATAAATAATAAACCATAAACCATAAACCATAAACCATCTATTTATTTAGCTTGCCAGTATTCCACTAGCTATTTAGAACATTCTGACATGGCTGAATCTGCGGTTTAAATTCAAATCAAGCACCCGGCATCCAGTCTCTTCTTGAGAGCTTCCAGTAGCGAAGCTCCCACAACCTCCAAAGGCAGCTCCAGTTCCAATGACAAAGACAAACCCCTTCCATATTGGTTATTCCAAAAAATAACCATGATTTCCTAGAGACTACCCAAATCAAATTAAATTGTAGGAAGATTTTTTTAAAAAAATTGGGCATTGTCACTTATAAAGCCCTTCATGGTATTGGACCTGGGTACTTGAGAGACCGCCTGCTGCCAATTACCTCCCAAAGACCCATTAGATCACACAGATTAGGCCTCCTCCGGGTTCCGTCTACTAGCCAATGTCATCTGGCCACTACCCGGGGAAGGGCCTTCTCTGTGGCGGCTCCGGCCCTTTGGAACGAGCTCCCCGCAGAGATTCGGACCCTCACCTCTCTCCAGGCTTTCCGAAAAGCCGTTAAAACCTGGCTGTGCCGGCAGGCCTGGGGTCGATGAGTTCCCTTCCCCTCTTGAATCGTGTGACTGTTGGTTGTTTTACATGCCCTGTATTTTTTGTGTAGTTTTTGTGTTTCCCTTCCCCTCCTTTGGGTTTGTGCGCCGCCCTGAGTCCCATTGGGAATAGGGCGGCATATAAATAAAATGAAACTCGAAAACCTCTCATTCACGTTTCATCAAAACATTCACGATGCTGTTTGATTCTCTACCAAAGTCACCAAAATGTTTGAATTCTCATGTGGGTTGAGATGGCTGAATCAGAATCTGAATAGAACTGGAGGTCTTCTAGTCCAGCCCCCTGCTCAATCAGGAGACCCTACCCGCTTTCAGACAAGTGACTGTCCAGTCCCTTCTTAAAAACCTCCAGTGATGGAGCACCTAGAACCTCTGGTGGCAAGCTGTTCCACTGGTTAATTGTCCTCCCTGTCAAGAAATTCCTCCTTAATTCCAGGTTGCTTCTCTCCTCGGTAAGTTTCCATCCATTGTTTCTTGTCCTGCCTTCAGGTGCTTTGGAGAATAAGGTGACCCCCCCCTCTTCTTAGGGGCAGCCCCTCAAATACTGGAAGACTGCTATTATGTCCTTTTGTTTTCTAGAATGGTCAACCCCAAATCATCCAACCGTTTTTCATACGTTTTAGCCTCCAGGCCTTGAGTCATCTTAGTTGCTCCTCTTTGCCCTTTTCCCAAAATCTCAACATCTTTTTTTGGTTGATTATGCTTTCATAGGATAGGATAGGATAGGATAGGATAGGATAGGATAGGATAGGATAGGATAGGATAGGATAGGATAGGATATAGAATAGAATAGAATAGAATAGAATTGGAATTGGAATTGGAATTGGAAAGTAGAATAGAATAGAATAGAATAGAATAACAGAGTTGGAAGGGACCTTGGAGGTCTTCTAGTCCAACCCCCTGCCTAGGCAGGAAACCCTACACCATTTCAGACAAATCCAACATCTTCTTAAAGACTTCCAGTGTTGGAACATTTACAACTTCTGGAGGCAAATTCTGTTCCACTGATTAATTGTTCTCACTGTCGGGAAATTTCTCCTCAGTTCTAAGTTGCTTCTCTCCTTGATTAGTTTCCACCCATTGCTTCTTGTTCTACCCTCAGGTGCCTTGGAGAATAGTTTGACTCCCTCTTCTTTGGGGCAACCCCTGAGATATTGGAAGACTGCTATCATGTTTCCCCTGGTCCTTCTTTTCATTAAACTGGACATACCCAGTTCCTGCAACCGTTCTTCGTATGTTTTAGTCTCCAGTCCCCTAATCCTCTTTCTTGCTCTTCTCTGCCCTCTTTCCAGAGTCTCCACATCTTTTCTACATCGTGGCGACCAAAACTGGATGCAAATATTCCAAGTGTGGCATGATCAAACCATCGCAGGGTTAAAAGGCAAAGGAAAAAACTCAAAATCCACCACCTTCAGCTCACAAAAAGTTAAACTATGCAAATGTAGGCGGAGGGAGGGAACAAACCGCTTAAGCAAATCAGGACATTTGTATTACTTACACCAGTCGGCGGAGTCAATTTGGCACAGGGGTTCTGGCTATAAAATTTATTTATTTTTTATTTTTGTAGGAAATCCAGACTGTGAGCGCCTTCTATTCAAGGGGGTGAAGTTCGCCCAGCAGGGTAGCCAAACTGCTATGATTTTCTACCTTGGAGAAGACATTAACTTCTTTGCCCATTCAGGATCCGCTGAGTGATTACCCACAAATATGCCTATTTCTATGCATAAGCTAGTTCCTAAGCAGTTAAAAAAAAGACACATTTCTGGGTTTGTGCTTCTGGGCGAAATCTAATTCGGCTTCAGGTTGACTGACCTCCTCCTAGATTGCGGGAGATGGGAAATCAGTGGCAGGGCCCGTCAAATGAAAAGATTATGTCTTAAAATCGGTGCGGAACGAGTTGGATCTATATCAGAGCTGCGTGGCCTCTACTAGCTGGCATGGACACCGTTAATGCAATTATTATTATTTTTTTGAGGGCAGAGTGTCATGTGGCGAAGCCATCGTGGTAAAATGGGCAGGAATTTCAAAGTTGCAGAATAACAGAGTTGGAAGGGACCTGGGAGGTCTTCTAGTCCAACCCACTGGTCAATGAGGAATTCCTATAGCATTTCAGAGAATAGCAATAGCAATAGCAGTTAGACTTATATACCGCTTCATAGGGCTTTCAGCCCTCTCTAAGCGGTTTACAGAGTCAGCATATTGCCCCCAACAACAATCCGGGTCCTCATTTTACCCACCTTGGAAGGATGGAAGGCTGAGTCAACCCTGAGCCAGTGAGATTTGAACAGCCGAACTGCAGAACTGCAGTCAGCTGAAGTGGCCTGCAGTGCTGCATTTAACCACTGCGCCACCTCGGCTCCGTTCCATTCCATTCTCCATTCCATTCCATTTCAATTCCTATCTATCTATGTAAAAATGGCTCTGTGTGTGTGTGTGTGTGTGCGTGTGCGTGCGTTCCAGCATAATTCTGGAACACCTTGAGCAATTTCAACCAAATTTGGTACACAGATGACTTACTCTCTGGAAAAAGACACCCCTAAAACCCCTTGAGGTGTATGTTCTGTTAAGATAAAGCCTGTTGTGCCTTAAAATGGCTTCTACTGTACAGCGCAATGGAGTTGCCACGATAATGGCTTCACAGTACTCCACAAGGGGGCTCCCTCTGGTAAGGGGGAAAAATCCAACATTAGGAATTACGTTTGGTCTGGACATTTTCAACACAGTGGTATCATTTTTCTTGATACTTCTGGGGGCACAGGGAAAACATTTTTAACAAATTTAATTGTCGCTGAAATCAGGGCACGGGGAGAAGTCCCTCTTGCCATCTCCTCTTCAGGAATTGCGGCGATGTTAATGGAAGGAGGGAGGAGAGCCCATTCCGCACTTACATTCCCACTTATAATTCATTCCTTTTCCTGTCTAATGCAAGATTGGAATGAATAAATACCCAAGGAATGCTGGGTTATCAGCTAGTATAGAATAACAGAGTTGGAAGGGACCTAGGAGGTCTTCTAGTCCATCTCCTTCCTGCTCAAACAGGAGACCCTGTAGCATTTCAGACCCAGAGAAAATAAAATGAAATTCAATAGTGAAAAGAGGAAGGTTCTACATTTAGGCAAGAAAAAGGAAATTGACAGGGACAGTTATAGGTGGTTCCTTGCTCAATAGTAGTAACTGTGAGAGGGATCTTGGACTCCTAGTGGACAACCATTTAAATAGGAGCCAGCCATGTGCAGCAGCTGCCAAAAAAGCCAACACAGTTCTAGGCTGCATCAACAGAGGGAGAGAATCAAGATCACGTGAAGGGTTAATGCCACTTTATAAGGCCTTGGGAAGGCCACACTTGGAATATGGCATTCAGTTTTGGTGGCCACGATGTAGAAAAGATGTGGAGACTCTAGAAACAGTGCAGAGAAGAGCAACAAAGAGAATTAGGGGACTGGAGGCTAAAACACATGAGGAATGGTTGCAGGAACTGGGTAGGTCTAGTTTAATAGAAAGAAGGACCAGGGGAGACATGATAGCATCTTCCAATATCTCAGGGGCTGCCACAAAGAAGAGGGAGTCAAGCTATTCTCCAAGGCACCCAAGGGAAGAACAAGAAGCAATGGGTGGAAACTAATCAAGGAGAGAAGCAACTTAGAACTGAGGAGGAATTTCCTGACAGTTAGAACAATTAATCAGTGGAAGAGAAATTGCCTCCAGAAATTGTGAATGCCCCAACACTGGAAGTCTTTAAGAAGATGTTGGATAACCATTTGTCTGAAACAGTTTAGCATTTCCTGCCTAGGCAGGGGGTTGGACTAGGAGACCTCCAAAGTCCCTTCCAACTCTGCTATTTTATTGTATTATATTGTAAAATGCCCAGGAAAAAGAGCAGCCTGTTTTCTCCCCCCCCCCTCCCCAGTATAAATTGATATCTGCAGCTGGCACGGTTAACATCAGGGATAAATTGAGCAGTCAGATGCAAAAGATGCCATTGGTAATATATATATATATATATATATATATATATATATATATATATATATATATATATATATATATATATATATATATATATATATATATATATATAATCAAGATCTGTCTTTCCAGCCAATCAATTCAGCGGAGATATCCCAACAATCAAATTGTTAGAAATGACTGCCATAAATTACCCTGTCTTCCATCTAATGCAGCCAAGAAACAGATGTGAGACAATTTAGAGCCGAGAGAACCTGTAAGTGGGTGAAGTTTCTTTCTCTGGAGTGGCTCTCATCCTTTCCTCTCATGTCCCTTCCCCAAAATGCACAGAAGTTGGTTCCTTTTGTGACACACACACACACACACACACACACACACACACACACACACACACAGTGAGAAACAGCCCATATTTCACACCTGTGTGTCACCCTCACACATTTGTCATTGTTGTTAAAGGAGTATTGCCCCGTTTTGCGACCTTTCTTGACACAGCCGTTAAGCGAAGCACTGCATTGAGTAACACGGTCATTAAACGGCTTCCCCCACCAACTTTGCTTGTCAGAAGGTAGCAAAAGGGGATCGCGTGACACCGCAACCGTCATAAATTTGAGCCAGTTGCCAAGCCTCTGAATCCTGATCCCCTGATCGTTGAGGATGCTACAACGGTTATAAGTGTGGGGGGGGAAAATGATCGTGTCACTTTCTTAAAAACTTTTTTTAAAATTTTTAATTTTAAACACATAAACACAACAAAAGCAAACACATAAATTACAGACAACACCAGAACTAAACGTTCTCTAGAGACTCTAGAAAGAGCGCAGAGAAGAGCAACAAAGAGGATTTGGGGACTGGAGACTAAAACATACGAAGAACAGTTGCAGGAACTGGGTAGGTCTAGTTTGATGAAAAGAAGGACCAGGGGAGACAGGATAGCAGTCTTCCGATATCTCAGGGGTTGCCCCAAAGAAGAGGGAGTCAAGCTATTCTCCAAGGCACCTGAGGGCAGAACAAGAAGCAATGGGTGGAAACTAATCAGGGAGAGAAGCAACTTAGAACTGAGGAGGAATTTCCTGATAGTGAGAACAATTAACCAGTAGAACAGAAGTTGCCTCCAGAAGTTGTGAATGCCCCAACACTGGAAGTCTTTAAGAAGATGTTAGATAGCTATTTGTCTGAAACGGTATAGGGTTTCCTGCCTAGGCAGGGGGTTGGACTAGAAGACCTCCAAGGTCCCTTCCAACTCTGCTATTGTATTTGTATTTGTTCCATAAAACAGCAGATGCCTATTGGTGCATCTTTACAGTTACTGTTTTCCCTCCTACACATTCCAGTTTTACATTTGTGACCACCTTGTTTCTTACTCCTTTTCATGTACTATTCCTTAGTCGTTTGTGTTCAGCTGTTGATATCAGACTATCCTATTGCCTTTAATCTATTCCATATATATTTCTTCGTTCCAATACAGGTAAGGAACGAGGGTGGGCCGGCTCTCCAAAGCACCGTTCCGGTACGGTGGCTGCTGCTTCCGGCAGCAGGGGTGGGTTCCTGCCAGTCCTAACCTCTTCTATAGAAGAGGTTCCACAAATCTCCAGTGCCGTTTAGAACCGGTTCCAGCTCCCTCCCCCCATCCCGTCCGCACATCATCAAGATGAAGAGCGAGAGGAGGAATTCTGGGAGTTGAAGTCCACGAGTCTTAAAGCTGTCAACTTTGAACACCCCGGGGGTTTTTTTCCCCTAAAGGGTTAGGGGTGCAAGGGTCTTGTAACTTGACAGCTTTAAGACTTGCACACTTCAATGCCAGAGTTTCCTGAGCCAGCATTTTGGTTGCTAAGCAAGAGCACTTGTCGTTCACTTAACAATGGCACAATTCCCTGAACAGCTGTGGCAAAGAAGGTGGCAGAACCGAGCAAATGCACGTAAGAAATGTGTCGGTTGACAACAGAAATTTCAGGGCTCAACTGTGGCCGTAAGTCGAGGAGGAACCGTGATTCAATTCCCTTCTTATTATTATTTCAGCTGGGAAGTTTACAAGGGCCTTAATTCTTTGCTAAATCACTGAGCTCATAAGAGCTTGTGACTTTATGGCTCATCCACAGGGGAGAATTGAAAGATACACCAAAGAGCAATTGCCACGTTTTCATGCATTTCTTTATTTGTCTATTTGTTTTGGGGCTTTGAGTCGAATCTTCTGGCAGCTCCAGTTAAATCCGAACTCTTTTGCGTCTCCCATCCTTCCACCACATCCTCATCCAAAGGCTGCCTTTCGGTCCAATGTTTTTGCCTGAGTTTTTTTTTTATTTTGTGGATCCCAAGCAGTGAACGGAATGGACTCTCGTATTCCAAACACTTAGCGCTGGCCCTTGGACTTATATACTGCTTCACAGTACTTTCACAGCCCTCTCTAAGCGGTTTACAGGGTCAGCCTTTTGCCCCCAACAATCTGGGTCCTCGTTTTACCTCGTTTTACGGAAGGCTGAGTCAACCTGGAGCTGGTCAGGATCGAACTGCTGGCTGAGGGAGTGCAGAGTTAGCCTGCAATACTGAATTGTAACCCCTGCGCCGCCACAACCCTTCCTTCCTTCCTTCCTTCTTCTCTTCCTCCCCGTCTCCTTCCTTCCTTCTTTCCTTCTTTCCTTCTTTCCTTCTTTCCTTCTTTCCTTCTTTCCTTCTTTCCTTCCTTCCTTCCTTCCTTCCTTCCTTCTTTCTTTCCTTCATCCTCCTCCCCTCCTTCCTTCCTTCTCCTCTTCCTCTTCCTCCCCCTCTCCTTCCTTCCTTCTTTCCTTCTTTCTTTCCTTCCTTCCTTCATCCTCCTCCCCTCCTTCCTTCTTCCCTTCCTTCCTTCCTTCCTTGCTTGCTTCCTCCTTCCCTCCCTCCCTCCCTTCTTTCTCCCTTCCTTCATTAGCACTTAGCACAATAGCACTTAGTCATTGACAGATTGACTGACAGACAGACAGATTGAGTGACTGATTGACTGACTGACTGATTGGCAGATTGACTGATTGACAGACAGATTGACTGAGAGATTCCCCGACAGGTTGACTGACTGACTAATTAATTGATTGTCTGACAGGTTGACTGACTGGCTGACTGAGAGATCGACTGAGTGTCCGACCGACTGACCAACTAACTGTCCAAACTTTCTGCCTAGCAGGACAATCACTGTGACTTGGGTACTTTACAGTTGGAATTCTACACCGTGTTAAGATGCCTTGTTGTTGTTGTTGTTGTTGTTGTTGTTGTTGTTATTGTTGTTGTTCAGAGCTGGAGTTCTGAAGGAGCCCAGGACGGACACCACAAAATCTCTCATAAAAAAAACAAGAGAAGCCTTATTTTTATCCAAGCAGCCAATTCCCCCCCCCCTGTTATGGCGGTGTCGGCCCCATGCTTCCTCTCATCCTTCCCTGCTCTTCCTTCAAGCAGCCACCCCCCCATCTTCTTTTGTCAGCTTCCAGCTGTGTGATGTCTCCCCCCCCCCGCATCACATGCCCCACATTAGGCATAATCCAACAAATATTTGTTTCAGTTAATTAGCAGAGCCTGTAACAAAAGCCACATCATTCTGCGCCATAACCATGTGTTATTACTAGTCTTGGGGCTACACAAAGCCTTGCATTGTTCCTTAATTATCCTTTTAAAATGACACTGTGAGGAATTCTCTCTCTGCTGCAAATCTGCTTGCCGGTGATTTGTGCCCATTCGCTTCCCGGCGGAGAAGCTGCGCCACCGATCCGCTGGAGAGCATTTGGGGAGGGGAAGGACCAGAGGTGGGGGCTTCAGAGGGGGTGGGCGGGCTGTAAACCGGGCTGGTTTGATGTTTTCTGATCTGATCTATAATAGAATAGAATAGAATAGAATAGAATAGAATCCAATCTAATCTCTAATCTCTAATCTCTAATCTCTAATCTCTAATCTCTAATCTCTAATCTCTAATCTCTAATCTCTAATCTCTAATCTCTAATCTCTAATCTCTAATCTCTAATCTCTAATCTAAAATAAAATAAAATAAACTAATGTAATATAATCTAATCTTGATGATGGGCAAAAGATTATCAGTGAATGAATATAGAATAACACAGTTGGAAGGAACCTTGGAGGTCTTCTAGTCCAACCCCCTGCTAAGGCAGGAAACTGAATGAATTAGTATGAATCTAATCTCTAATCTAATCTCTAATCTAATCTCTAATCTAATCTCTAATCTAATCTCTAATCTAATCTCTAATCTAATCTCTAATCTAATCTCTAATCTAATCTCTAATCTAATCTCTAATCTAATCTCTAATCTAATCTCTAATCTAATCTCTAATCTAATCTTTAATCTAATCAAATCTCTAATCAAATCTCTAGTCTAATCTCTAATCAAATCTCTAATCAAATCTCTAATCTAATTTCTAATCTAATCCAATCAAATATCTAATCTCTAATCTAATCTCTAATCTAAAATAAAATATACTAAAATAATCTAATCTTGATGATGGTCAGAAGATCATCAGAGAATGAACAGAGAATAACAGAGTTGAAAGGAGCCTTCATGGTCTTCTAGTCCAATCCCCTGCTAAGGCAGGAAACCAAATGAATGAATGAATGAATGAATGAATGAATGAATGAATGAATGAATGAATGAATGAATGAATGAATGAAGCGAGCCAGTTTGGACTAGTGATTAAGGTTCCAGGCTAGAAACCAGGAGGCAGTGAGTTCTAGTCCCAATTTATGCATGAAAGCCAGTGGAGGGACTTTGGGTCAATCACTAGGAGACAGTGAATTCTAGTCCTGCCTTAGGCATGAAAATCAGCTAGGTGATTTGGGGCCAATCACCAGGAGACGGTGAGTTCTAGACCCACTTTAGGCATGAAAGCCATTTTGGGTGACTTGGGGCCATCACCAGGAGACGGTGAGTTCTAGTCCTGCCTCAGGCATGAAAGCCAGTTGAGTGATGTTGGGCCAATCACTAGGCGACGGTGAGTTCTGGTCCCAATTTGGGCAAGAAAGCCAGTGGAGTGACATTAGGCCAATCCCCAGGAGCCAGATTCACTTAAAAACTAACTTAACCACTGCAGTGATTCACTTAACAACGGTGGCAGGAAAGGTCGTAAGGTGGGGCAACGTTCACGTAACAACCGTCTCGCTTAGCAACAGAAAAATCTAGGGCTCACTTATGGTCCACCAGTACCGTTTTATCGAATTCTGGAAATCATCTAGGCGGGTTGGAAACTTTCCCTCATTAAAATGTATTTTTCCGCTCAACATTTTCGCAGACAAAACCGAGGAAGAGACAAGTCATTTCTTTGCCGTCAAAGATTTTGTACATTATTTGGTTATCAAGCCGAGGTTTTGAATCTTACATAAGGTGTAGCATCAGGCCGGTCTCTGCTTGGGAAAATTTCCCTCTTCCTTTGGGGAGTTTCTTTACAGCAGCCAATCTTTAATTTATTCAACCTACCCAGTCCTTCCAATTTCTTCTCTCTCTCTTTAAAATCACCTCTGCACACATTCCCTGCCGCCAGCATCTTATCAGACATCTTTGCAGGAAATCGTTTTCCTGCATCTAATTACCTTTAAAAAAATATGTGTACAGAACTGAAGAGGGTGCAGAGCAGACAATAGTCAGGTTCTACATTTAGGCAAGAAAGACGAAATGCACAGGTCCAGTGTAGGTGGTGCCTTCCACAACAGTAGTAACTGTGAGGGGGATCTTGGAGTCCTAGTGGACAACCCTTTAAATAGGAGGCAGCCGTGTGCAGCAGCTGCCAAAAAAGCCAATACAATTCTAGGCTGCATCAACAGAGGGAGAGAATCAAGATCAAGTGAAGTGTTAATACGACTTTATAAGGCCTTAGGAAGGCCACACTTGGAATCCGGCATTCAGTTTTGGTCGCCACGATGTAGAAAAGACGTGGAGACTCTGGAAAGAGTGCAGAGAAGAGCAACAAAGACTATAGCAATAGCAGTTAGACTTATATACTGCTTCATAGGGCTTTCAGCCCTCTCTTTACAAAGTCAGCAAATTGCCCCCACAATCCGGGTCCTCATTTTACCCACCTCGGAAGGATGGAAGGCTGAGTCAACCGTGAGCCGGTGAGATTTGAACCGCCGAGCTGCAGAACTAGCAGTCAGCTGAAGTGGCCGCAGTACTGCACCCTAACCACTGCGCCACCTCGGCTCTTAGGGGACTGGAGGCTACAACATATGAGGAACGGTTGCAGGAACTGGGTATGTCTAGTTTAATGAAAAGAAGGACATGGGGAGACATGATAGCAGTGTCCCAATATCTCAGGGGCTGCCACAAAGAAGAGGGAGTCAAACTATTCTCCAAGACACCTGAGGGTAGAACAAGAAGCAATGGGTGGAAACTAATCAAGGAGAGAAGCAACTTAGAACTGAGGAGAAATTTCCTGACAGTGAGAACAATTAATCAGTGGAACAGAAGTTGCCTCCAGAAGTTGTGAATGCCCCAACACTGGAAGTCTTTAAGAAGATGTTGGATAGCCATTTGTCTGAAATGGAGTAGGGCAGTAGGGCTGCCAGTTTTACTACCGGTTTACAACACATGTGCAACACCACTGCACGTGTGTGCACTGTTCCATGTAAATTGTTCTTCGTGCATGCGCAGAACAATTTACAGTGAACTGCCCACACTAAAATCCAAAATGGTGGCAGCCGAGCGGCGGCAAGGGGACCAACTCAGGGGTGTGGCAGGCCTGGGGTCACTGCCGGTTTTGCGACCCAGGCCTGAATTCCACTACCGGTTCGGCCAAACTGGTAGCAACCCACCTCTGGTGTAGGGTTTCCTGCCTAAGCAGGGGGTTGGACTAGAAGACCTCCAAGGTCCCTTCCAACTCTGTTGTTTTAATTTCTAAATTTAGAAGAAGAAGAAAACAACAACAACGGGAGGAAATGACTAGGAGGGTCCTGGGTGGAAACTGGGAAGCCTTTTTAAGGATGACCTGAAGAATGTTCGTGAATTAAAAATTCTCTTCCTGTGTTAAGTGGGAGGTCAGAGTAGAGGACCTCGAAGCTCCCTTCCAACTCAGAAGGAAACCCGCCGTTGTGAGGGTGGAAATAGAGGGGAAGGAATTGCATTTCCAAAACACCTGAAATACAGAATGACCTCTGTGGCTTGGGTGGTACTGTGGGAAGACCCCTCTCTAGAACAAAATAATTGATAGAATATTAAAAGAGGCAGGATAGATAGAATATTTCCCCTAAATGAGAAGAGGGGGAAAAAATCCTCAACAAAGGCAGAAAGCAACACTAGTCCTTCTGCTATAGGAAAACAGCCAATTGGGACTCACATTTCGGTCGCTAAGTGACATATTGGTTAAGTGAGTTTTGCCCCATGTTATGACCTTTGTTGCTGTTGGAATGTATTTTGCTGGAATATATTTTATGCAACAACTACAACAATATTCAGCCAGTAGATGTCAGTGTTACAAATTTGGATCTATGGTATACACACACTCTGATCTTTTGCACTAAGTAGACTTCCCTGTTTCCTATTACAGTTGAGCAGCTAAGCAGTAAAGCACATGGTGACTGTACTCTTTGTTTGGTCTGTGGTGCTATATAGAAACAGAATTCCTAACACTTGCCACAGTTGTTAAGCAAATCACTGCAGTTGTTAAGTTAGTAACAGGGTCGTTAAGTGAATGTGGCTTCCCCCATCGACTTTGCTAGTCGGAGGTTCACAAAAGGTGACCACATCACCCCGGGACACAACCGTCATACATATGAACCAGTTGCCAAATGTCTGGATTTTGATCACGTGACCGTGGAAAATGTTGCAATGGAGATAAGCCTGAAAATCAATCATGTCACTTTTTTTCCAGTGCTGCTGTTATAACTTTCAATGGTCACGGAACGGCCGGTTGTAAGTTGAGGACGACCCCTGTGTTGGAGCAGCACTTTTCTTCCCCCATTTTTCCACTATTTGCAAGAAGGAGAGAGAAGCATTTTCTCTGGTCAGACAAACCGTGACCCGACAAATGCGCGCACGACAAAAGCGCGCCGACAAAACCGCGGCGCTAAAACCGTGAAGTCATCAACGCGCCGACAACAGCGCGCTGACAGAAGCTCGATTTAACTTAAGGTAAGGGTTACAGCCAGGGTCAGGTTTAGGTTTAGGGTTAGGGTTAGGGTTAGGGTTAGAGCGCGCTTCTGTCGGCGCGCTGTTGTTGGCGCGCTGTTGTCGACGTGCTGTTATCGGCGCGCTGTTGTCGGTGCGCTTCAGCGCTCATTCGTTGGCACGGATTAGAACTCGCGGTTTTGTTACCGCGGTTTCGGTGGGCGCGCTTTTGTCGGTCGCCTTTTTGTCGGTGAACCAGACAAACTTCTCTCCCTGGTATTTTATTTTATTTTTTTTGCAAATTTTACTGTTCTCCTGAGGAGAAAAAGACAATTTTCCTTTTTCTTTCCCATGTTCCTTTTTCATTACCATTCAGTTCTCACACTGAAGCTAACGACTGACTTGATATAAACAGCCCCGAGAACAAAAATAGATTTTCCCAGCCCGCCACATCTGTTTCTCAGCTCCATGTAAAACCAAACAGGGTATTTGGGAATCGTAAACCACACACTGCTTGTCAGCCTCCTGAATCGTAAGTTAACCAGGATAACTAACCTGGTCACACGTGCTAAGGCCTAAAAACCACGACTAGTGGTGAAGGCGACAGGTGAGAAATCAGGAGGCCCGGAATTCTAGTCCTGCTTTAGGTAAGAAAGATGGCTAGATGGGCCAATCACCAGGAGATTGTGAGTTCGAGTCAGGGGTCGGCTGCTGGGGGTTCTCACGGGTTCGGGAGATCCTCTAGCTAGGAGTCTGCCCAGTTCGATGAACCCTCAAATGCCACCCCTGGCTGGCCACAGCCAACACTGGAAGTTTTAAAGAAGATGTTGGACAAGCATTTGTCTGAAGTGGTGTAGGGTTTCCTGCCTAGGCAAGGAGTTGGACTAGAAGACCTCCAGGGTCCCTTCCAACTCTATTCTATTCTATGTATTATCTGTCTGTCTATCTGTCTCTGTCTGTCTGTCTGTCTGTCTGTCTGTCTGTCTATCTATCTATCTATCTATCTATCTATCTATCTATCTATCTATCTATCTATCTATCTATCTATCTATCTATCTATCTATCTGTGGAACGACTTGCCTCCAGAAGTTGTGAATGCTCCAACACTGGAGGTTTTTAAGAAGATGTTGGACAAGCATTTGTCTGAAGTGGTGTAGGGTTTCCTGCCTAGGCAGGGGGTTGGACTAGAAGACCTCCAAGGTCCCTTCCAACTCTGTTATTCTATTCTATTCTATTCTATTCTATTCTATTCTATTCTATTCTATTCTATTCTATTCTATTCCATTCCATTCCATTCCATTCCATTCCTTATTTCATTCCATTCCATTCCTTATTCTATTCTATTCCATTTCATTCTATTCCATTCCATTTTATTCTATTCTATTTCATTCCATTCCTTATTTCATTCTATTCTATTCCATTCCTTATTCTATTCTATTCTAACCCCCTTCTATCCCAATTCACGTATAATTTCATTCTCCAGGAAAATGGAAGCGAGGTGCTTTTAGTTGCCTCGTCAATCCCAGGTAGGAAACCCACACGGGATCCCTTTTGGTCCCTATCCTGCTAGCATCTCCCAACCATGGATCACCGCTTTCCATTTAAAACCCTGCTTTTCTCTCAAGCGGGACGCCGTAAACGCTAATGGCATTTTTAAACCGATCGTAAAACTTCAATAACATCTTAGCTTAAATCGAGACAATAAATCACCAGGAGCAGAGGAGCATCAACATAAACTCATTTAAATTGTTAAATGAAGTAACTTCCTAGGATCTTGTTCTCCTAATAAAGGGGGTGGGGAGTGGGGTGGAATCAGGAGGCCCTGCAAGTCAATTGTGCAACTGTTTTAAGTTCCCACCTATTCACGCTCTTCATGCACATTTCATCTTGCTCTGTGATTTATTTAATCACGCTTGATTAAGTGCACCTTAAGGGTTTATCCTGATAACATATTCAGCCAAACCAAGCATATAATCTCTAAGTTAGATCTATGAATTCAGTTCTTTTCTGTCTTCAACCTACAACGAGCTTGTTTAAGGACCATTTCAAAGTTACAATAGCATTGAAAAAGTGACTTATGACCATTGTTCACACTTACGACCATAGCAGCATCTCCATGGTCACGTCATCAACATTCAGACATTTGGAAATGGATTCATATTTTTACGACGGTGGCAGTGTCCCAGGGTGTCTCAAATTTCCTGGCAGTGAGAACAATTAACCAGTGGAACTCCTTGCCTCCAGAAGCTGTGGATGTTCCATTCACTGGAGGTTTTCAAAAAAGAGATTGGACAGCCATTTGTCTGAAATGATGTAGGGTTTCTTGCCTGAGCAGGAGGGTTGGACTAGAAGACCTCCAAGGTCCCTTCCAACTCCATTCGAAAGAGTGCAGAGAAGAGCAACAAAGAGGATTAGGGGACTGGAGGATAAAACATACGAAGAACGGTTGCAGGAACTGGGTATGTCTGGTTTAATGAAAAGAAGGACCAGGGGAGACATGATAGCATCTTCCAATATCTCAGGGGTTGCCACAAAGAAGAGGGAGTCAAACTATTCTCCAAGGCACCTGAGGGCAGAACAAGAAGCAATGGGTGGAAACTAATTAAGGAGAGAAGCAACTTAGAACTGAGGAGAAATTTCCTGACCGTTAGAACAAGTAACCAGTGGAACAGAAGTTGCCTCCAGAAGTTGTGAATGCCCCAACACTGGAAGTCTTTAAGAAGATGTTGGATAGCCATTTGTCTGGAACGGTATAGGGTTTCCTTCCTAGGCAGGGGGTTGGACTAGAAGACCTCCAAGGTCCTTTCCAACTCTGTTATTCTATTCTATTTTATTCTAAGGAAGGAAGGAAGGAAGGAAGGAAGGAAGGAAGGAAGGAAGGAAGGAAGGAAGGAAGGAAGGAAGGAGCAAGGGAGGGATTCTCCAAGGCACCTGAGGGTAGAAGAAGAAGCAATGGGTGGAAACTAATCAAGGAGAGAAGCAACTTAGAACTGAGGACAAATTTCCTGACAGTTAGAACAATTAACCAGTGGAACAACTTGCCTCCAGAAGTTGGGAATGCTCCAACACTGGAAGTTTTAGAGAAGATGTTGGATAACCATTTGTCTGAAACGGTATAGGGTTTCCTTCCTGGGCAGGGGGTTGGACTAGAAGACCTCTAAGGTCTCTTCCAACTCTGTTATTCTATTCTAAATCCAACTTTGGGTATGGTAGCTTAGTTATTCTGCCAGAGGCCTCATGGGGTTGTTGTGTGTGGGGATAAACTAAGGAAAGACCCCTTCCCCTATAACCAACTTATAATAAAAGGCTAAAAAGTACAATAAATAGGCTATGGTTCATGGCTTTGAACTCACTTGATGGAAGATTCGTCAGCATAACTTGAGCTAAGGTTAGATGTGAATCCCATCTCTCTTCGGCTGGGAGCTGGTATTTGCTATGCAAACTCATTATTTTAAAGGAATGTAACAGAAAGCCATGTTTTGGTGGCTCTTATCTGGAGTTTTGCTTTATCAGCATGTTTTATGTCATCAGTTTAGCTAATTATTATTCTGCCGCTGCTCACCGTTTCTTGAATTTGTGCTACGAGCAGAACTAACAAAGAGACAATATTCTTTGTGGGTTGTTTTTTTCTTCCTGGATATATGCTCCGTCGGATGGTGATGTGGGCCACCACCATATCAGACATAATCTGAAGATTTTAATTCAAGGGTGTCAGACTCAAGGCCCGTGGGCCGGATTCGTGAAGGGGAAACATGCCAGCAGTTTGGGGAGTGGCGTGAAACTAGTCATGCCCACCCAGTTGGCCACACCCATCCTGTCAGCCACGCCTACCAGTCCCCCCGCCGATGCGGCCCTCAATGAAATTGAGTTTGACACCCCTGGTCTAAGACGTTTCTTGGTGTGTCTAAATATGGGATATTAGACCTGAGACAATCAATATACTACATAAATCGAGGTAGTCCTTAGGACCACAAGTGAGCCCAAAATTTCTGTTGCTAAGCAAGACAGTTGTTAAGTGAGTTTTGCCCCACTTTATGACTTCTTGTCATCAAGGAGGAGGAGGAGGAGGAGGAGGAGGAGGAGGAGGAGGAGGAGGAGGAGGAGGAGGAGGAAGATGACTACAGAATTCCTGGTGCTCTCTGAACTTGATTGTTTTCTTGCAGACATTTCATGACCCAACTAGGTAACTACATCAGTGCCAGAAGGGAGCGACTTGCCTTCTCTTAAAGGACTAATTTAACTTTTAAAAAAAGTTTCTTAGGGCAATCTTCTAAAGGTAAAGAAACCTCACCAGATGGAACACTTTCACTTCTTTCTTTCTTTCCAGAGCCGTCTCCGACTACATCAGCCTGGGGGCTGCCTGTTTGCCGCCAGTTGGAAGCGCTTCCCTTGGGTCGATCAGGGACTTTGCGATGTCCCTGCGACATAACCAAGTTTATGTCTTCCCAGTCACCGTCTCTTCGGGACGCTTTAGGTCTTGCCGGACCGTCCAGGGGCAAAAGTGTCATCTTCGGACTCAGACTGTTGAGTCCGCACAATGTAACATCGCGATGTCGGCTCCTCCTCTCCGTGAATTGCCTTCCCAATGTTGCTGGAGTAGGTCATTGATTAGGCTTTCTATGCTTCCTATGTAAATATTGATGTTCTAGATCAACAGTCACCAACTGGTGGTCTGTGGGCCACTGGTGGTCCGCAGAAAAACTATTTGCATTTTTTTTATTTTGCACTAAATCAGAGGTCCTCAAACTACGACCCCTGGGATGGATGTGTGCAATGAATGTTTGTGTTGTTGCAGAGAGTCTCCCCCTTCAGTGTCTTTTTGTAGTGTAGTTTGCCCAGTCGAGGAAGAGTGAAAGGCTGGCGACACAGGAAATCACGTCGGGGTCACCAAATGTAACGTTCCCGTGGTTCGCCCATGAGGCCAATGTTGAGAAAAGACAGGAGACAACCTTTCTCGGGGTGGAGCGACCCAGATTGGGGGCCTGAGAGCCCCTTTTATTGAGATAGGACAAAGGCAGGAGGAGCAATAGCACGTGAGTAAAAACAGCCTGTAAAAGTACAATTTCTAATCTACTACTCAGGGAAGCTCAGTCTATATATGGTCAAATCCTGGGCGTCAATGGTAGGGCACATCTCAGAATGTTATGTTATGCACTATCAGGATGTTATGGCGTTTTAGGAGTTTGTTTTCTCCTGTGTGGTTCAGCGTGACTCTGCATGCCCTGGTATGAACTGGGCCATGGGGGACACACACCTACACAAGGAACTATATTACAACATTGTAGGGGTCAGGAGAGGGACAGAAATTCCCACTTGGGGTCTGCTTCAGCCTCCTGGTGGGGGGCTTTGGGCGAAGGCTGGAGGGAAGAGCCGCTGGTGGTGAAGAGCCGAAGGGCCTCGTTCCAGTGGGACTGCATCATGGCCTGGAACTGGCTGACCGTCTCAGCCCACTGAGCCTCCAGGCACCGGCACCTGGCCTTGCACTCCCGCAGGTCTTCCCTCTGCTTGGAAATCCTATGCGCCTAGTCCTCATTGAGGTGCTTCTGCTGAGCCTCCTTCTCGGCCAGATCCAATTTGAACCGAGCTCTTTTGCCAACTCTTCCTCCTGGGGGCTGCTTAGCTCCAGCAACTGCTTCCTATTGGGGCCCTAAGGAACCCAGGTGGGGAGGCGAGGAGTGGCTGGGAGGGGAGGGGCAAGTAGAGGCCGGGGAGGCATCCCTTGACGTGAGTGACATCAAGTTGGCCACGCCCACCCAGTCACATGACCACCTAGCCACACCCACCCAGTCATGACCTCCTAGCCACGCCCACCCACTGGTTATTAGGCAGATCATATTGGTGGTCCGTGGGATTTAAAATTATGAATTTAGTGGTCCGAAAGGTTGGTGAGCCCTGTTCTAGATAGAGCCTTGACTAAAGAGACATGAAACGTGGCATAAATTGGAGCAATTTTAACCACAAAGAAGTGGCTTGTTTCTGATAATATTTAACACATCCATTATTATTTTTTAATCAAGTGAAACAGTGTTAGAGAGATATTAATTCCGCCATTCAATAGCCGAGAGGCTCTCTCGACAAATAGGCTTTGTCGCTATCCAAGGTGCTGAAATCTCTCTGCGGTTAGGTTTCGGTCAGTGTTTCTCAACCTTGGCAACTTGAAGATGTCCGGACTTTAACTCCCAGAATTCCCCAGCAGTGGTTAGGACAGTGTTTCTCAACCTTGTCAACTTGAAGATGTCCGGACTTTAACTCCCAGAATTCCCCAGCCAGCATTCGCTGGCTGGGGAATTCTGGGAGTTGAAGTCCAGACATCTTCAAGTTGCCAAGGTTGAGAAACACTGGTTTAGGTTTAGGTTTATTAGATTTATATGCCGCCCTTCTCCCAAGGACTCAGGGCGGCGTACAACATTAAAAGAAACACATAATACAAAAGTTTTTAAAAAAAACAACTAAATAGAGTATCCCAAACCCAATTAAAATTGACAATGACATTTTTTTTAAAAAAAAATCGAATTAAAATTAACAGTGATCAATCATTTGTTTTGTTTTGTTCAGGCCAGGCTGGCTTGCTGGAAAAGCCAACTTTTTAGGGCGCGTCGGAAGGACCGGAGGTCGGGGATTATACGAAGCTCTCGGGGGGCAGCTCATTCCAGAGGGAAGGCGCTCCCACAGAGAAGGCTCTCCCCCTGGGGGTCGCTAGCCGACACTGTCTGGCCGACGGCACCCTGAGGAGGCCAACTCTGTGGGATCGCACTGGACGGTGGGAGGCTACCGGTGGCAGTAGGTGGTCTCGCAGGTACCCTGGGCCTAAGCCCTTCGCCAGCTTCCTTGAGTTACAGGTTGAACGGCAAGTTATCATCAAGTTGGGTGACGGACATCAATCTTCAGATCTTGTGACTTTTGAAGCTCCCTTCTAATCTGCATGGGAAGGGTGTGTGTGTGTGTGTGTGTGCCTGGAATCCGGAATATCCATTTGTGGGAGAGCAAATCAGAGAAAGTCATCGGGAGCACCAGAGCAAATGGTTTCTACCGTTAGAGGCATCGGGAAGATGGGAGAGCAACGAAGATAAGGAAACAAGAGTTAGCGCTGATAATTCAGCGTTTATCCGGGGCCATTTCTCAAACTCTTTTTCACGGGGAATGGGTACATTAAAATAACTCTGAGCACACAAATATAAGATAGATGTAGCCTAGAAATAACTTGGAGCAGAAATCTCATCTTTATGGAGATTCGTAGCGGGGAGCTGGAATGGAGTTAACTCCTTGTACTGAGATACAAGGCGCTTTGATAGGTCTGCATTCACACGTTGCACGAAACCCAGCCATTTTGATTTGCAAGCTTGTGTGTAGGATGTTGTGTGAGTCCAGGTGGTTAGGACAGTAGTGCTATTCAGCCAGTTCGGACTGGTTCGGGCAAACTGGGAGTGGCAACATGCAGGTGGGCTACTCCAGCTTCATATCATCCTATTTAGCCATGTTTTCTAAGCCGCACACATGCGTGCAAGCTGCGTGCGTGAGCAACGTGCATCTTCTGCCACATACCTCCCAGCGTCCGATAAGATCTCACAGGATGTGCCTTCTCCGGGTGCCGTTGACTAGACAATGTCGTCTGGCGGCCCCTTGGGGGAGGGCCTTCTCTGTAGCTGCTCCGGCCCTATGGAACGATCTACCCCCAGAGATCCGGACCCTCCCCACTCTCTCGGCCTTCTGTAAGTCTATTTAAGACCTGGCTATTCCGGCAGGCCTGGGGCTGTTGACCTCTTGAATGAGGTCCAGCCCCACTAAGGTTGAGTGCATGTTGTGTCTTTTTAACTTCCTTGTCTTTCTACTTTTAAATTTTTTAGTATTTTTAAATTGTTTTTATGTAAGCCGCCCGGAGTCCTTCGGGATTGGGCGGCATATAAATTTATTAAACATTAAACTGTTGAAAGAAATGTCCTTCTGGGTTCAGCTCCAAGTGGGGAAAAAGACACTGGAGACATGGAGGCTGCTTGGAAAGATGGTTTATTGGTGGACAGGACCACATGGCTTGAGCCCTGAACAGAAAAGGTGATCACATGCTTCAATGTTGGTGGAGAAAAAGAGAAGGGCTGAGGGAGGGGCTTGCTAGGCTTTTTATACCCTGTTTAGTCCCACCTCTCTGTTTCCTGTTCCTGTGTAAGAAATGTATTCTGATTGGTTGTCAGACTCCCATGGTGCCATGCAGGGGGCTACTCTCTAGGCTGTGATGAGTTCTCAGATGCCTTGTGGTCTGTTGAGTATATTATCATGCCTTTTTGTAGCTGCTGGTGAAGTCTTTATTATGTAAAGTGGGCTGCCCTGGCCATCTTAATGGCCCATTAGCTGGGGATGGGCAGGAAGCTACAGGCAACTATTCTGTCTTTTAAAACATGTTTCTTTTCACATCCAGAGAAATCTTCCGCCTTTTCAATATTTCCTAGGATATTTCATTTTTCTGGGAGAGGGCTGGATGATAACTTCCCACAAAACATATGCGAAAGGCGCACACGGTCACAGTTTTGGCGCACCCGCCAACCGGTGGTAGAATTATGTGAAATTCACTGACTTGGGACTTGTCTGAAATAACCATTTTCTAAGCAAGCCACAGGGTGAGGAAGAAGTTCAGATGGAGTGTGCAATTTGCACTTGTATCCGCCTGTCCTTCTGCAGCACCAAAAAGTGTTCCTGAGTATTGAGGCACATTTTTTTTTGGAGACTTTGGGTTTTATATATTGTGCAAAGCCCTGGGTGATTAAGCCACGGTTAATTAAATAATCCGCACAACGAGCGGAAACCAAGCCAAGCTGGGCATTATTTGTAAGCTTGGACAGTGCTGATTTTTCTTGTAGTTTTTGCAAATGGTGCTTACCTCTGCACAGGTGTGCATAGCTTTGGGGGGAAACCGGGCTGCAAATTTGGAAGGAAAGAGTGTATTAGAGCCACCTGCAGCCTCAGACAACAACAGTTTAGGCAAGAGATACAGTTCCTATATGCCAAGGAAATCAACTAAAATTCACAGAGGAAGGAGCACAACAAAAACAAATCCAGGCCCGGAGAAGATATTTGAAAACAAAATAGCACCTCTCCCTCTTTGCAGGCATAGAGATTTAAAGGCGCATCTCTCACTCACGTTTTAGCAGGCAGCAGCCTTGAAAACGAGGCAGCCCTCCCATACCCAATCCTTTTTCAGTGATAAAAAAACCCTTCCAAAATATAATTTGGCTGCCAAAGTCCTAATCAGGTGTTGACTTAATTAAAATCCCTTGAAGGGAAGGGAAGGAGGGAGAGAGGGAGGGAGGGAAGAATCGCTTTGAGGTGGGAGTGGGGGGAAAAAAAAGAAGAGAAGAAGAAGAGGAAAAAAAAAGAAATACATTTCTCATTTGAAATTATCGTTACTCTGAGGCTCAGGCTGAAAACGCTCGGTGGAATATAAAACAGCCTGACTCACAATCGCTGTCTTTTCTGCCAGAAAATAGCTGATCCGAGAGCTGACCGTGGAATTCGCTGCATAAGTCAAACGCTTGGGGCATGTACGGTAATATCTCTTCCCAACTTCACTTGCTCAAGCAACAGATGATAGCAATAGCAATAGCCATAGCAGTTAGACTTATATACCGCTTCATAGGGCTTTCAGCCCTCTCTAAGCGGTTTACAGAGTCAGCAAATCGCCCCCAACAACAATCCGGGTCCTCATTTTACCCACCTCGGAAGGATGGAAGGTTGAGTCAACCCTGAGCCGGTGAGATTTGAACAGCCGAACTGCAGTCAGCTGAAGTGGCCTGCAGTACTGCACTCTAACCACTGCGCCACCTCGGCTCTAATGATGGAGAGAAGCACCGTGGATACACAAATTGGCCTCTCGAGAGCGTTTAGTCGGTGCTTTCCAAAATTGGTCTACTGGAGGACAATGGATTGGGGGCTTCTGGAAGGCTCTTGGCTGTTGTGGCCCGCCAGTGAAGCTGGTGGCACAATCAGGCAGTGAGGAGGTTGGGGAGGAACATGGGACAATCCTGGAGTCTGGGGAAGGCTCGGATGAGGGCTCTGCGTCGGAGGCAGAGAGGGGGCCAGGGCCATCTGACAGTTATCAGCTGCCTTCGGAGTCAGAGATCATTGGGCAGAAGAACAGCTGGAGCCTGTTCCCAGTGTGCGCATGCGCAGAGCTGCCAGGAGAAGGGAATAGCTAAGGAACAAGCGCCTAGCAGCAGCAATAGCAGACTTATATACCGCTTCACAGGGCTTTCAGCCCTCTCTAAGCGGTTTACAGAGTCAGCATATCGCCCCCAACAACAATCCGGGTCCTCATTTTACCCACCTCGGAAGGATGGAAGGCTGAGTCAACCCTGAGCCGGTGAGATTTGAACAGCCGAACTGCAGAACTAGCAGTCAGCTGAAGTGGCCTGCAGTGCTGCATTTAACCACTGCGCCACCTCGGCCTACTCGGGAGTAAAGCCACAGGGGGGCGGTGAATGGCCCCTCCCATAGGGAATAAAGAGGAGCGAAAGGGGAATGGAGTTTGCAATTCAATTCATTAGAGTGAAGATCTGCTCCTGACTTCTTGCCAAGTAATTGCTGCTACAGCATGGAGTTTGGAAGATATCGGCCTGGCAGCTCTCCAAGCCTGATAAGGTCTGTGGTTGTAAATACACTTTTGAAAGACCGCTTGCCGGGATTTTGTTGGATGTGAATGAGAGGAATTCCCATGTGCTTAATAAAAAGTGTTTTTTATCGGGACAAGGAGTCTGCTTCGTGATTTGATGCAACCTAGGTCAGAACATTGCCTTGGTATCCAGAGAACTGAAATCTCAGTTCTTTTCTAATAACCCACTATATCAGCTTTAGATCTGTGGGGCAATCATAGAGTTATACAAAGATGGTCTTGAAGAAGGAATTCAATATCTGGAATGAATGAGTAGTTGAGGAAGAAACTCAATATTTCTGAATCTTGCTTCTTTTGGGGATAACTGGAAGAGACAGGCTCACGTTAGGCTTTCTGGATTCTGCTATTATTTCCTTTAGCATTAGCAATAGCCCTTAAAATTATATACCGCTTTACAGGGTTTTGCAGCCCTCTCTAAGCGGTTAAAATGAGGACCCCCAACTATCTGGGTCCTCATTTTACCCATCTCGGAAGGACGGAAGTCTAAGTCAACCTTGAGCCTGGTGAGATTCGAACTGTTGACCAAAAGCCAACATTGAGTGTCTTCTCTATTGCTTAAAATATAGCCAAGGAAACAACGATTGACCCTTATCAATCATTTGCCTTAATAAGTTATGGAATAGAATAGAATAGAATAGAATAGAGTAGAGTAGAGTAGAGTAGAGTAGAGTAGAGTAGAGTTGAATAGAATAGAGTTGGAAGGGACCTTGGAGGTCTTCTAGTCCAACCCCCTGCTTAGGCATGAAACCCTACACCACTTCAGACAAATGGATATCCAATCTCTTCTTAAAAACTTCCAGTGTTGGGGCATTCACAACCTCTGGAGGCAAGTTGTTCTGATAATTAATGCATCATGCTGTAGTTGTGAACTATGTTTCTTTAAAATATGGGTGTCCAACCTTGGCAACGTTGAGGACTTGTGGGCTTCAACTCCCAGAATTCCCCAGCCAGCCATGCAGTCTTCAAGTCTTCAAATTGGCTAGGTAATTCAAACATGGCTGGCTGGGGAATTCTGGGAGTTGAAGTCCGCAAGTTTTCAAATTGGCTGGGGCATTCAAACATGGCTGGCTGGGGAATTCTGGGAGTTGAAGTTTTCAAGTCTTCAAATTGGCTGGGGAACTCAAACATGGCTGTCTGGGGAATTCTGGGAGTTGAAGTCCACAAGTCTTCAAGCTGAAGTCCACAGGAAGAAGAGAGAATTGCCAATGTCTTCCTGCTCGTAGGAACTAGGGCTGAAAGCACTGACCCCCTAGTTTAGTTATTTAGGATTATTAATAGCAATGCGTCTAATTACAACCTGTTAAGGCGGACAGTTGGAAACGCCAGTTCCACTGGCTAAAATTATGAGTGTTTCAGCACCCCATCTGTTGATGCCTACCTCAGAAGCATCTACATTTGCATAACGTCTGGCAGCAAACTCCCCCCAATACGTTCTCTGATCACCGAGCTCTCTCTCTCTCTCTCTCTCTCTCTCTCTCTCTCTCTCTCTCTCTCAGTGTCAGTTATAAACAGAAGAGGGGAAAAAAGGGGTTTTTTCCTCCACACTCAAGAGCCTCACTAATGTGGATCAGTCTAATTATTTATTAAAAGGTAAAAGTTCCCCTCACACATATGTGCTAGTCATTCCCGACTCTAGGGGGCGGTGCTCATCTCCGTTTCAAAGCCCAAGAGCCAGCGCTGTCCGAAGACGTCTCTGTGGTCATGGGGCCGGCATGACTCAACACCAAAGGCGCATGGAACGCTGCTACCTTCCCACCAAAGGTGGCTCCTATTTTTCTATTTGCATTTTTTACCTGCTTTCGAATTGCTAGGTTGGCAGAAGCCGGGACAAGGAACGGGAGCTCCCTCTGTTACGAGGTGCTCGGGATTCGAACCGCCAAACTGTCAACCTTTCTGATTGACCAGCTCAGCGTTTTAGCCACTGAGCCACCGCATCCCTATAATTATTTATATCCCACCATGATTATTTTTTATAATGAGTTTTATAACGGGATGGACTAGAAGACCTCCAAGGTCCCTTCCAGCTCTGTTATTTTCCAAAGCGCCTGAAGGCAGGACAAGAAACAATGGGTGGAAACTAATCAAGGAGGGAAGCAACCTGGAATGGAGAAGACACTTCCTAACAGCGAGGACAATGAACCAGTGGAACAGCTTGCCACCCGATGTTGTGGGTGCTTTATCACTCGAGGTTTTTAATCACAGCCACTTGTCGGAAATGGTATAGCGCGTCTCCTGCATGAGCAGAGGGCTGGACTAGAAGACCTCCAAGGTCCCTTCCAGCTCTATTAGAAGACCTCCAAGGTCCCTTCCAGCTCTATTCTGACTATGTGTAGACTAGCTTGAAGAAGGCAGTTTTCAGCTTTTATTGAGCCGGCAAATTATGTCATACTGCAGCTTTTTTAAAGTTTCAGCCCATCGACAACGAAGGGGTGTGTGTGTCATACCCCCACCTCCTAGCTCATTTGCATGTGCTTCCTTCCTCCCTCTCACCTGCAAAGGTTAGCTAAGAAAAAAATGCCATCTGCTCTCGGCCTGGTTGGGAGAACCTGTCACCAGTGCACAGATTTAATATTCCGAAATTGTATAAACTTGTTGCTCATCACGCCCAGCAGATCAAAGAGAGGATATAAGGAGGGGGGGCGCAGAAGAAGGATGGAGACCCTCCTGTTGGTCTCCTACTGGGTAAATAATCTGCTCGGAGTCATATACAATTAATCAATTTGTTTGTTTTTTTCCCCCTGAAATGGGGGAACAGGCAAGCTTTGAGCCTCCCACGGGCGTGCAGTGAAGCGTTTGGCCCTCTTTCTGCAGAGGAAAGCAGTTAAGTCAACTCTTGGCTGCTCCCTGGGACGAGAAGCCGATAAAACGGGCTGGAGTTACACCTGGAGCCGCAATGGTGCAGTCAGCACAAATGTGAAAACTTCCCTGCGGGTTAGCAAAGAGCACGGGCTTCGGGAAACCGAGGCGCGCGGTGGAGACTGCGAGAGGCTGGAGGGTGCCAAAGTAGTATTTGCACAGCGGGGGTCTCGTTCTGAAGAGCAGCGCCTCTAAAGCAAACCGACACACACACACACACACACACACACACACACACACACACACACTCCCGCTACCACCATCAAAGAAAAAGGCTGCAGAGCCAATCATTCCCGGCTGGCCTGGTCCGAGCCGTATGAGAATTATGATCCGATGAACTCGTTTCCAACTTGATGATAAAGCCTGCGTTGAGCAAATCTTGCATGTTTGAAAGTCCAAAACTCCCACTGTCTTGTAGGGAGTTAAACCCCACCCACCCACCCACACTCTCCTAAGAAAAAAAAAATGAAATAGCCTGGGAAATATTGAAAAAAGGCAGAATATTATATTTTCCCTGGATCAGAAATGGAGAAATGTGGGGTTTTTTTTAGGTGGGAAGCAGACTCACTCTGAATAGCAATAGCAATAGCAGTTAGACTTATATACCGCTTCATAGGGCTTTCAGCCCTCTCTAAGCGGTTTACAGAGTCAGCATATTGCCCCCAACAACAATCCGGGTCCTCATTTCACCCACCTCGGAAGGATGGAAGGCTGAGTCAACCTTGAGCCGGTGAGATTAGAACCGCTGAACTGCAGATAACAGTCAGCTGAAGTGGCCTGCAGTACTGCACCCTAACCACTGCGCCACCACGTGCGCCCCCACCTTTGTCAATGGGCCATTAAAAGGCCTCAGCCAGTCTATTCTACATAACAAAGACATCCCCCTTCAGATGCAGGGTGATGGGATTAAGGCATGATAGTATTAGCCCTTTACCTATCTCACCACAGGCCTTCTGGGAAGAAGCAACGCTCAACCAAACATGGACTCAAAGCACAACCTACAGAGTTGCTCCTGCATGGCCCCATGGGAGTCTGACAACCAAACAGAATGCGAGATCAAGATCAAAGGCCAGAGAGGGCATAAAGCCAGGGACTTTCAGCATCTCTGCCCCTTTTTCGTCTTCACCCAACATCTGGAAGCATCTGATCCCCCTTTTCTGTTCTGGAGTTCAAGCTATGTGATCCTGTCCATCATTAAACCATCTTTCCAAGCAGCCTCCATGTTTCCAGTATCTTTTTCCCCACTTGGAGCTGAACCCAGAAGGACATTTCTTCCAAGAGTCTCTTCTAAGAGCCTGAGAAGTTAGGAAGGTTTATTTATGCTCTGATGCAGCCGAGGGCTGCCCACACTCTTATTGCTGCTTAACCGCAGGGGTCTCAAACTCATGACTTGGGGTTCAGATCTGTCCCGCGGGGTGCTTAGATGTGCCCTGGAAACAGCCAAGGACTGGCCCATGGTACAGCGGTGGATTCCTGCCGGCATTACTACCAGTTCGGTGCGCAAATTTTTTTGCTCACGCACAGAGCAGACAAATGCTCATGTGCATTTGTACCTAAAAAAGATCTGTGCATGCGCTCAATGGGGGGGAAATTGACATTTTTTTTCAATTAAGATTGTTCTTTTCCTGTGCAGAACAGAAAATCAAAATGGCAGCTGTGAGGATAGGACCGGTCCAAAGTGGTAAGGACACATTTCTGCCGTGATACCTCTGTGTTGTGGCCCACCAGTGGCCAGTGGAGCTGGCAGCAGATCTGGACAGTGAGGAGGTTGGGGAGGAAGATGGGCCAGTCCTGGAGTTCGGGGAAGGCTCTGATGAGGGCTCTGTGTCGGAGGCAGAGAGGGGGCCAGAGCCGTATGCCAGTTATCAGCTGCCTTCGGAGTCAAAGTTCAGTGGGGCAGAAGAACAGGGGGAGCCTGTTCCCAGTGTGAGCATGCGCAGAGCGGCCACAAGTAGGGAACAGCTGAGGAACAAGAGTCGACTTGGGAGTAAAGGCACAGGTGGATGGTGAATGGCCCCTCCCATAGGGAATAAAGAGGAGCGAAAGGGGAGTGGAGTTTGCAGGAGAACATTAATTCAATGCATTAGGGCGAAGATCTGTTCCTGACAGTTAAATCTGTTCCAAGATTTAACTCAAGATTTAAATCATAACATTTCTTCAAGCCTTAGCGGACCCCCCTGTGATGACATTGCTTCTCCCCTCCCCCAAACCCTCCAGAGGTCCACGGACCACACCTTGAGAACCACTGCCATAGTCACGTGACGATCGCTAGTTCCAACCTTCCCTGCCAGCTTCCCACAATCAAAGCAAATAAAAATCAACACCTCCCCCCGGGACAGAAGGAATTGCCTCCAGGAGTTGCAGGAGCTTCATTGAGGTCCCTCCCAATTCTGTTATTCAGAAGTTGCGGGAGCTTCATCCTTGGAGCCTTTCAAGAAGAGACTGGACTGCCATCCGTCAGAAATGGCGTAGGCTCTCCGGCTTGGAGGGGTGGGGGGGCTGGACTAAATGACCTCCAAGGTCCCTTCCAACTCTGTTAATGTGAATATGAATTCTCCTCCCGGACCCGCGAAGCTGGATTGAGGCGCTAGATCGAAATCTTCCTTTTGCAAAGAGCTTCTTCCATCTTCGGCATGGGGGGGGGGAGGAGGGGGGGTGGAAACGGACGATGTCGGCCTTGAATCGATGCTCTTGGTGGTCGGTTTTCCTTTTTTTGATGGTTCTGAAACTCCGCGGTGCATTTTCGTGATGAATAACTCTGCAGGGACCAGCAGCCCCGTTGAAGGTCAGGAAACCGTTCGGCTGACATTGATGTTGAAAGCGGAATTCCCGAGCGCTTTATACTCTGCAGTTCGAAGAAGCAGCAGATCACACAATCCCTACCCGGGGTTTATTTACTAGACTTCTCCACTGCGGTAAAAAGTTTGCTTTTACAGGTAGTCCTCAACTTACGACCACAACTGAGCCCAACATTTAGATTGTTAAGTGAGCTTCGCCTCATTTTACCAGCTTTCTTTCCGCAGTGATTAAGAGAAACCATTGCGGTTTTATTGCTATTGCTGTTAATAGCAATAGCAATAGCAGTTAGACTTATATACCGCTTCATGGGGCTTTCAGCCCTCTCTAAGCATTTTACAGAGTCAGCATATCGCCCCCACAGTCTGGGTCCTCATTTCACCCACCTTGGAAGGATGGAAGGCTGAGTCAACCTTGAGCCGGTGAGATTAGAACCGCTGAGCTGCAGATAACAGTCAGCTGAAGTGGCCTGCAGTACTGCACCCTAACAACTGCGCCACCTCGGCTCAAGATCATGAACTTTTAACTGGGTGGGATTATGATATAATATGATATGATATAATTTCCAGAATTGGGATTTCATAGCATAATGCAAAGATGTCTGATTTATTAAATTGGAACTTTAAGGATCGTTTTGCCTTGGACTCTGATTTAATTCTACATGATACTTGGAATGCTGACAGATGCGGCAACGGTCGTAACAAGGGTCACATCCCTTATTTCAGTGTGGTAACTTCGAAAAGTCACGAAACAAACTGTCGTAAGTCAAGAACGACATATACTACCAAAATAACAACTTCCCCTTTTAAGATGATCTGTTTATTTTTTTATTTTTTTTAAAAAAGGATTTTAATTTTCTGAATGCTAGGAGAATCTGGAAACTTAATCACGCAGATGCATCAAAATAATGCGATGGTGTTGCACCGTTTTATTCTCCTCTGCGTACAAAAGCCTGCCTGGAGATGAGGCGGCAAAGTGGAGTGAAATATTAAAAACCATGAATTCCAATTTGAATGCTTCATTTCAAATACTCACTTCAGTTGCTCCTTGGATTGGAGATGTTGGCTGTCGTCGGCTGTTTTCATTTGTGTTAGGCAGAAAATATTTAAAGTTTCATATGTCAGATACAAAATAGATACAAGAACGGTTGAATTCTAAATACCATTGATTCCGACAGTGGAATGACGAAAAAAAATGCAATTGCGTGCCAAATATTAGAAACCGTGAAATTCTAAATACTCTTGGGTGCCAATTATTGAACACAAAATACCGTCGTGCCAATTATTAAAATATTGTGAACACAAAGTACAGGCCTATAATCAAATTCTGTTAATTCCGTAATTCTGTGGAAAGGCACGTCCAAATCCCCACTTAATGATTAAACTCAAAAGGTGATCTTCTATTAATAATCAAATTTGGGGACTGCCCTTCCCCCCCCACAGAGTGATTTTGGGTGGTGCGCAATTAAGAACTTGGTTTAGTCACAGATTCTGTTAAGGTAGCTTTACAATAAAGTAGAATTAACAGAATTAGAGATTTGGAAGGGACCTTGGAGGTCTTCTAGTCCAACCCCCTGCTCAGGCACGAAGCCCTAGTCCATTGCAGACAAATGGTTGTCCAATCTCTTCTTAAAAACCTCCAGTGTTGGAGCATTCACAACTTCTGGAGGCAAGGAGTTCCACTGTTTAATTGTTCTCACTGTCAGGAAATTTCTCTTTAGTTCTAAGTTGCTTCTCTCCTTGATTAGTTTCCACCCATTGCTTCTTGTTCTGCCTTCAGGTGCTTTGGAGAATAGCTTGACTCCCTCTTCTTTGGGGCAACCCCTCAAATATTGGAAAACTGCTATCATGTCACCCCTTGTCCTTGAAGAGCCGAGGTGGCGCAGTGGTTAAATGCAGCACTGCAGGCTACTTCAGCTGACTGTTATCTGCAGTTCAGCGGTTCAAATCTCACCGGCTCAAGGTTGACTCAGCCTTCCATCCTTCCGAGGTGGGTAAAATGGGGACCCAGACTGTGAGGGCGATATGCTGACTCTGTAAACCACTTAGAGAGGGCTGAAAGCCCTATGAAGCGGTAGATAAGTCTAACTGCTATTGCTATTCTTTTCATTAAATTAGACTTACCCAATTACTGCAACCATTGTCTTATTTCCTATTTGGTTTACCCCGTAAAGCTGACATCAGTCTTACGAGTCTGAAATTCTCCTTCGTCTGCTTCACATCCCAAGATGAGCCAAGGTGGCGCAGTGGTTAGGGTGCAGTACTGCAGGCCACTTCAGCTGACTGTTATCTGCAGTTCAGCGGTTCTAATTTCACCGGCTCAGGGTTGACTCAGCCTTCCATCCTTCCGAGGTGGGTGAAATGAGGACCCAGACTGTGGGGGCGATATGCTGACTCTGTAAACCGCTTAGAGAGGGCTGAAAGCCCTATGGAGCGGTATATAAGTCTAACTCCTATTGCTATTGCTAATTTAGGGACACTCCATTCTGAGTCTCTTTTTTCTCCCCTTATGCAGACTGCAGGCTATGCTGTCTCTTATCTGACCGTTCCTTAAGGCAGCATCTTCGTGGTCTCCCAAGGCCATTCCCACACGCCATTAACAGAGAGTTTGCAGCAATCTGTTAAATCTCCTTTTTTTTGATAATGGAATTGATCTCTTCCAATCAGATTGGCTGCTGTGTTGCTCCAAGGATTCAAAGAACAACCAGATTCAGGATTCAGGTGAACCAGATGTTCACTCTCCTGACAATGTCGTTTTCATTTCCTTGGAGGTAGAGCTCAGAGGACCCAAGAGACACCGAAAGTCGAGAGATGAAACTCACAGACGTTTTTCTACTGCAGACTCTTCTCCTTGGTGCTCTCTGAGCTTGGATGTTTTTTCTTGCAGACATTTCATGGCCCAACTAGGTGATATCATCAGTGCTAGAAGGGAGAGGAGGAAGAGGAGGAGGACTATGGGGTCCTTGGTGTTCTCTGAGCTCGGTTGTTTCCTTGCAGATGCTTCGTGACCTAACTAGGTAACATCATCAGTATTAGAAGGGAGTGAGATTAATGTATGAGTGGGATGATTTCAATACTTTGGTATAATTGTATGTAGTGACCATTTTATATTAGAAAGATACTTGTATATTAAACAGACCAATGATGATGTAATGAACAATTGATGTACATATGATTTGCAATACTTAACCACTATATGGATTAATAATTAATAATGGAGAACTATTCTTGGAATTCTGGATGATTGGTGGCATTATGGTTAATTGAAAATATGAATGTATATTATAAATTAATTATATATTATAAATTAATGGGAATTCTCTGTTCTAATCTTTGCCTTTTCTCCCTAGAGATAGGTGATACTATAATATCACCCATCTCTATGGGCAGCCCTTGAAGAGCGTTCGGAGACTTCAGCTTGTCCAGAATGCAGCCGCGAGAGCGATTGTGGGTGCACCTCGGTACACCCACGTTACACCTATCCTCCGTGAGCTGCACTGGCTGCCCATTGGTCTCCGGATACGCTTCAAGGTGCTAGTCGTCACTTATAAAGCCCTTCATGGTATTGGACCTGGGTACTTGAGAGACCGCCTGCTGCCAATTACCTCCCAAAGACCCATCAAATCCCACAGATTAGGGCTCCTCCGGATTCCATCTACCGGCCAATGTCGGCTGGCAACCACCCAGAGGAGGGCCTTCTCTGTGGCTGCTCCGGCCCTTTGGAACGAACTCCCCGCGGAGATCCAGACCCTCATCTCCCTGCAGTGACGTGTGGTCAGCTTTATGGCTGGTGAGGCACTTTTTAGACTTGTGGACTTCAACTCCCAGAATTCCACAGCCAGGCATGCTCAGTTCCGATTTAAAGCAACAGCATTTTTCCCCCTTGCAAAATAAGTTTTCCCATTTTTTTCTTCTCCCTCCCCCTCCTTCCTCCCTCTCTCCCTCCCTCCCCCCTCTCTCAAACAGACACACGCACACAGAGAAATTGGATCCCTCTCTCACTCACACACTCACTCTCAAACAAACACAAACACAGAAGTTGGATTGGATATATTTTCAAAAGGCTTGAAAGCAGCTCCTCTGCCATATCCCTCCCCTTCCCCTGCTGCCTTTCGATCGGAGCCTTTGATTGCAGGTGAAGCCACGTTGCCTTTTCAAACTTGTAATCAGTGAAGCTGGGCTTATGTACTTTTATCCAGCTGTGTGTGTGTCTGTGTGTGTGTCTGTTTGAAAAGGCAACTGTGGTTCTGCCAGAGCTCTGAGTCAGACTGAGCTAGTTGCTCCCAGAGAACTCTAAAAAGCCTCTAAAAATGCCCTCTACAGGAGGCGAGAGAACACGTGCCTCCTTTGCATACGAAATCTTTTGCTTGTTAACCCTTGCTTAACTCTTAAAAGGCGAAAAATTGCTTATGCACAGGAGGCCCCTATTTCTCTGGTCTCCTCCTATAGTTAACACTAAGCACTGTTCCAAGTCACTGTGAATCTGGTAGCAACTACCTTGGCTTTAATTATTTGAAAAAATTTCTTTAAAATTCTTTCCTTTTCCTCATGACTGGTGAGGCCACGCCTCCCCTGCCTCTAGTGACTGCACATCCCTGCCTCCCTTCAGGCTTTCCGTAAAGCTGTTAAAACCTGGCTGTTCCGGCAGGCCTGGGGTTGATGAGTTCCCTTCCCCGCTCGAATTGTGTGACTGTTGATTGTTTTTAAATTTTCTCTGTATCCTGTTTTTGCCTTGTCTGTACTACCCCCCTCCCCTGGGTTTGTTAGCCGCCCTGAGTCCCTCCGGGAATAGGGCGGCATATAAATGAAATAAACCTATAAACCTATAATACTTTAAAGACTCATTGTTATTTGATAGATAATTATGAATTCAAGGAAATAAGGATTGTTACAAATGGAAGAATATTAATGGTAATTTGAACACATAATGCTCAATGACAGTGAAACATTCAGTTATGTTTAATGTAAACCAGTGATGTTAATCCCAAGTTTAAGAATTGATGCACAAAAACTTGCAACCAAACGACATGCTCTTGCTTTGTTTTGTATGTGTTGTTTTGTTTAAAAATAATAAAAATATATCTTAAAAAAAATAAAAGAAGGGAGTGAGATTTATGGAGAGGAAAACGAGGATGACTCTGGTTACTTATAAAAGCTGGCAAACCCCACTCCCTTCTAGCACTGAAGATATTTACCTGTTTGGGTAATGAAACGTCTGCAAGAAAACCATCAAGCTCAGAGAGCATCAGAATTTAAAGAATTAAAGGCCTGGAGACTAAAACATACGATGAACGTTTGCAGCAGGGGTGAAATTCAGCAGGTTCTGGAGAACCAGCTGCAGACATTTTGAGTTACTCTGAGAACTGGCAAATACCACCTCTGGCTGGCCCCAGAGTAGGGTGGGAATGGGGATTTTGCAGTATCCTTCCCCTGCCACGCCCACCAAGCCACGGCCACAGTAGTAAAAAAAAACAAAAATTGAATTTCACCACTGGTTTGAAGGATTTGGGTTTGGCTAGTCTAGACAAAAGAAGTACTAGGGGGGACATGATAGCAATATTCCAATATTTGAGGGGCTGCCACAAAGAATTTTTATTGAAGGTCAATTTATTTTCCAAAGCACTAGAAGGTAAGAGAAGAAAGAATGGATGTGTTGGAAGAAAACCAGAGGTGGGTTCCTACCAGTTCGCACCAGTTCGGTAGAACCGGTTCGTCAAATTTTTGAAACCCACCACTGACATAGACAGACAGACAGACAGACAGACAGACTCACGCAGAGAGAAAGAGAAAGAAAGGAAGAAATAAATAAAAAGGAAAGAAAGAAAAAGTGAGAGAGATGAAAGAAAAAAAGAAAAAGGGACACAGAGACAAAAGGAGAGAGAGAGAGAAAACACATGGCCGGCAAGCCACTCCCACAAAGGAGGCCACACCCACAGAGTAGGTTCGAAATTTTTTTGAAACCCACCACTGAAGAAATGTCCTTCTGGGTTCAGTTCCAAGTGGGGAGAAAGACACTGGAAACAGGGAGGCTGCTTGGAAAGATGGTTTTAATGGTGGACAGGAGGACCACATGAAGCCTTGAAGATGTTGGGTGAAGAAGAAAAAAGGGAAGAGATGCTGAGAGTGTCTGGATTTTATGCCCTCTTTGGGCTTTTGAATTTGAGCTTGTATTCTGATTGGTTGTCAGACTCCCATGGGGCTATGCAGGGGCAACTCTATAGGCTGTCCTGAGTCCCAGGCTTGGTTGAGCCTTGCTGGGTGATGATGTAATCTTCCCAGGTGCCATGTGATTAGTTCTGTTGCTAGATGGGTAGAGGGCTAATCCTTCCTTTGCTGGATCTTGGGTGAGGGCATTTGCCTATGACTATAGACCTAACTATCTCTTTATCTCTTAAGGGCAGACATCTGCTTTGGGCTATTGAGGAGGGTGGGGGCTATTAAGAGTGAGTCTGCTTCCTGCCTTAAAAAAACATGTTTCTCCATTTCTCATCCAGGGAAAAATAATATTCTTCCTTTTTAATATTTCATTTTCCTAGGAGAGAGGTGGGTGCTAAGTTCCTACAGATGGAAACTAATCCAGGAGAGAAGCAATCTGGGATGGAGGAGAAACCGCCTAACAGTGAGGATAATTAACCAGCGGAACTGCTTGCCACCAGAAGTTGTGCTCCATCACTGGATGTTTTTTAAGAAGAGATCGGCCAGCCATTTGTCTGAAATGGTAAGAGAGTTTCCTGTTTGAGTATGGGGTTGGACTAGAAGACCTCTGAGGTCCCCTCCAACTCTGTTCTTCTGTGATTCTGTAGTTCAAGCTTTGCAAAGAAATAATAATCAAGGAGAGAACCAATCTTGAATTAAGGAGGACTTTCCTAACTGTGAGGACAACTAACCAGTGGAACAGCTTGCCACCAGAAGTTATGGGGGCTCCATCAAGAAGAGACTGGACAGCCAGTTGTCTGAAATGGTATAGGTTCTCCTGCTTGAGCAGGGGGTTGGACTAGAAGACCTCCAAGGTCCCTTCCACCCCACAGCCCTCCTCCTCTTCCTCTCTACAAACTTCACTCCCTTCTCAGTTATCCCTGAGCTACAAATATTCTCTTCTAGGATTTAATTGGTTTTTCTGCATATCCCAAAGGGCTCGACTAGATGACTCTTGGGGGGGGGGAGGTCCCTTCCAATTCCACTGTCCCCGTCTACAAAACAGCTAAGAAATTTCTTATTGATTTGCATTCCTTAGAGGCGTTGCAAACCCAGGAACACGCGTTCCTAGCAAAGTCACCTTGGAACTGCATCCCCCAGAATGCCGCGCGACGCTCCTCTTCGCGCACGCTCCTCCGCTTGCCTTGCGCCGAGGATCTGCCTTTACCGCGGTGCATTCGGGGAGCCGTGGTTCATTCCACACCCCCCCCCCCCCGCTTTTTCCGGGAAAGTTTCCTATACAGTGTTTGGACCCAGTGAGCGGGAGAAAGAAAAGTTTCCGCCCCGCCCCCTTGGTGGGCCGGACTGTTGCCAAGGGCAACGGTGCCTTCACCAACCGGCGTGCGGCGGCGAGTCGCGGCGGGCCAATGGCGGGCGCCGGTGGGCGGAGCTGGAGTCTCCTTGGGGCCCCCGTGCTGCGGCCTAGTCAGTTTGACCCGGCCTCGGGCGCGCCATGGGCGGCGGTGAGAGCGTTCCCCGGAGGGTCACCTTCGAGGCGGACGAAAACGACAACATCACGGTGGTGAAGGGCATCCGGGTGAGGCTGGGGGCGACCCTCGGCTTAGCGGGGTGGGTGGGTTCCTTTTTGGGGTGGTGGGGAGGGGGTTGGTCTGGGGAGGTTGGGCTCCCGCGTTGCCTAGGCAACAGCATCCAATGAGAAGCTTCTCAGGGGAGTGGGGAGGAGGAGAAGGGAGGGGGGGAGAGGCTTTCTCCCTGTAGCCTTGACCTGCGGAATTCGCGGCCTCATGATAATACAAGGATGGTGATTAATTACGCTGAAAGGCTGGCTTTTCCCTTCCTGCGGGGATTATGGGTAGTCCTCAAATGATGACAAGAAAAAGAGGTTGAGACTTTGGGGGGGAAATGCAGAGAAGAGCAACTAAGATGATCAAAGGCCTGGAGGTTAAAACATAGGAAGAACGGCTGCAGGATTTGGGTTTAGCTAATCTAGAGAAAAGAAGGACTAAGGGGCGACATGATGGCAGCATCCCAGTATTTAAGGGGTTGCCCCAAAGAAGAGGGAGTCAAACTATTCTCCAAAGCAACTGAGGGTAGAACAAGAAGCAATGGGTGGAAACTAATCAAGGAGAGAAACAACTTAGAACTAAGGAGAAATTTCCTGACAGTGAGAACAATTAATCCATGGAACAGAAGTTGCCTCCAGAAGTTGTGAATGCCCCAACACTGGAAGCCTTTAAGAAGATGTTGGATAGCCATTTGTCTGAAACGCTATAGGGTCTCCTGCTTGAGCAGGGGGCTAGACTAGAAGACCTCCAAGGTCCCTTCCAGGTCTGTTCTGATTGATTGATTTTCCAAAGCCCCTGAAGGCAGGACAAGAAACAATGGATGGAAACTAATCAAGGAGAGAAACAAGTTGGAATTAAGGAGAAATTTCCTAACAGGGAGGACAATTAATCAGTGGAACAGCTGGCCACCAGAAGTTCTGTTGCTTCATCACTGGAGGCTTTTAAGAAGAGATTGGACAGCCATTTCTCAAATGGTATGGATTCTCCTGCTTGAGCAGGGGGCTAGACTAGAAGACCTCCAAGGCCCCTTCCAGCTCTATTCTGATTGATTGAATACAACTAGGACTGAGCCCCAAATTTCTTTTTTTTAAATAATATTTTTATTTTTTATTTTCAAAACAAACACAACACATAAAATCTTCCTTCTTTACATACTGAGCCCCAAATTTCTCTGGCTAAGGGAGTTTAAGATGGGTGATCTTCAACTCCCAGAATCCCCCCAGCCAGTCATGCTGGCTGGGGAATTCTGGGAGTTGAAGTCCACCCATCTTAAACTAGCCAAGGTTAAGAAATACGACTAGGTAGGCTGTCCTGAGGTCATGGCTTAACTTTGTGTTCCAGCTGCTTGTAGCATGGTTTATATAGTTTTAGTTTATTGTCATTGCACCTCGCACAACGATATTAAATGCGATCCTCAGTGTACAATGACAGTTCAGGTTGTTAAGGAATCACGTGCTGTCCTTAAGCACAACATCAGGAGCTGGCTGGTTTCCTCATTGACGTACTTACTGGAAGCTGGCAATGAAGACCACAAGTAATTGTGATGTGACTGTGGGAAGCTGTGACCATTGTGCCCGTGTGCCGGTTGCCAAGTGCCCCCACTCATCATCCTGTGACGGGGGGGACACTACGACAGCCACAACCTCAAGAGCCGAGGTGGCGCAGTGGTTAGGGTGCAGTACTGCAGGCCACTTCAGCTGACTGTTATCTGCACTTCAGCGGTTCTAATCTCACCGGCTCAAGGTTGACTCAGCCTTCCATCCTTCCGAGGTGGGTGAAATGAGGACCCAGACTGTGGGGGCAATATGCTGACTCTGTAAACCGCTTAGAGAGGGCTGAAAGCCCTATGAAGCGGTATATAAGTCTAATTAATAATAAATAAATAAATATGTTCAGCCATGTTGTAACTTCAAATGGTTGCTGAACGAGAAGTCACTAAGTGAGGACTACCTGTGTAGTCAAAAGCCCTTCCCTGTTTTTCATGGTTGACAAAGCATTAATGATACCCCGGACAACAACAATCGGACGAACCACTTGGTGGGCCCTGTATTATTGCGGAAACCAGCTTGGTGACTTTGGGCCAATCATCAGGAGATAGTGAGTTCTAGTTCCAGCTCAGGCATTAAAGCCAGCTTGGTGACTTTGGGCCAATTACCAGGAGACACTGAGTTCTAGTCTCGCCTTAGGTATGAAAGTCAGCTGGGTGATTTTGGGCCAGCCTCCCTCTGAACCCAACCTACCTCACAGGGACGTTATTATGGGGGAAATAGGAGGATGAAGGTTTTGTTGCCTCTGTTCAATAAAGCTGGGATACAAATAAATAAAATAAAACTCGGCTGGAGCCAGTTAAGGCTTCCCATTTTTCAGCAGAAGCACCCCAATTTCAGTGCTGCGATTGGAGTCCTGTATTCTAATCATGGGCATGTGGAGGATTGCAGCCTTCTATAGGTGGTCCTCAACTTACGGCCACAATTCAGCTCAAAATTTCTGTTGTTGACTGAAACACTTGTTAGGTGAGTTTTGCCCCATTTTACGACTTTCCTTGCCATGGTTGTTAAGTGAGCCACTGCAGTTGATAAGTTAGTAACCAGGTTGTTCAATGAACCTGGGCTCCCCCGTTGACTTGTCTTGTCGGGAGGCCGCAAAAGGGGGATCACATGGCTTTGGGACACTGCAACCGTCATAAATATGAGTCAGTTGCCAAGCTGGTCGCGATCACGGGGCTGCCCCAACGGTCGTAAGTATGAAAAAACGGCCTTCGGTTCCTTTTCTTAGTGCTGTCGTAACTTTGAAGGGTCACTAAACAAAAGGTTGTAAGTTGAGGACCACCTGTATTGGGTGGGCCATGTATGCACTTCGCTAATGTTATTTCATTTGTGTATGTGGCTCTGGAAGACTTTCTCCCAAGATTTGGGAAGAAATTGACACCCCCGCCCAAAAATAAGGATGGAATCTCTTTTTCTTCAATGCTTCTCAAAATAAGTGGCTCTTTTGACTCCTGAATTTCCTTCTATGTTGCTGTGGCCTGCAGAACTGGTGGCAGATTAAGATAGTGACGAGGTTGGGGAGGAACCTGGGCCAGTCCTGGAGTCTGGGGAAGGCTCTGAGGAGGGCTCTGTGTCGGAGGCAGAGAGGCAGCCAGGGATCTCCGACAGTTATCAGCTGCCTTCAGAGTCAGACATCAGTGAGGCAGAAGAACAGCTGGAGCCTGTTCCCAGTGTGCACATACTCAGAGTGGCCAGAGGAAGGGAATAGCTAAGGAACAAGGGTCAACTCGGAGGTAAAGGCACAAGTGGACGCTGAATGGCCCAGTGGTGGGTTGCAGGCAGTACGCCCTGATACAGGCGTACCGGTGCCTGCCGGGAGCACGGGGTACCGTTCTTGTACGGTGCTCCGGAGGACCCACCCGCTCACCTGCCGTCCTTACCTGTATTTGAGCTCTTCGGCGCTTCCGCGCAACGCTCCGCTGAGTAGCTGGGGCGTCGTGGAGGTGTTGCATGCGTGCGCTGCACATGTTCATGTGGTGGACGCCAGGCCCCGTTACACTGTACCGGTTGCATCCAGAACCCACCACTGGAATGGCCCCTCCCACAGGGAAAAAAGAGGAGCGAAAGGGGAGTGGAGTTTGCAGGAGACAATTAGTTCAATTCATGAGGGTGAAGCTTTGTTCCTCACAGTTAAATCTGCTCCAAGATTTAACTCAAGTTTTAAATTATAACATTTCTTCAAGCCTTGGTGGGCATCAGCGAGGCAGAGGAACAGGTGGAGCCTGTTCCCAGTGCACGCGTGTGCAGAGCTGCCAAAAGGCAAGAACAGTTGAGACAAAAGGGGCAACTCGGGAGTAAGGCTTGGAGATGATTGGCCCCTCCCATAAGACATAAAGGTGGAGCAAAGGCACGTGAGTTTTTGCAGGAAGCAACTTTGTTCATGCTGGTCGGTTTAAACTCCGAAGCTCCGTTTTGACTCTGTGCTCCGTGTGGCCTTGCAAAGCTAATTGCCAATTCGGTCTTTGGCAGTGTTTCAAGGGAGATAAAGGTGGGTGCTTATCAGCCTTTTCCCGAAAGACTTTGGCAGACTTCTGTCGGACTCTTTACAAACTATTTGTGACTCATTACGGGCTGTGAATGAAAATAATTCACAGCCGTTGAAATAAAAAGAGAGTTTTGGGGACTAAATGTTTTTTTTTTTTGCTGTCTCAGGAACATATGCCTCTGTGTTTCTTGGAAGAAAAGTGTTCAATCTCCCCTACCTCTCCATAGGAAAAAAGCCAGAGAAAATATTATCCTTGCCAGTGGCTTTATTATAGGGCTACCTCCTGTGGGCTGTTGGCTCCGGAAGGACGGTGGATTTTAAAACTTTTGGCAGCCAAGTGATTGCCAGCTTCTATCCCGAGTCCCGTTTTAGACTCAGAAAATTTCTTACCGCCTTCTCCTTTTTAAAATGCTATTTTATTTGAAAGGCGAAAAAGGCTAGCCAAGGTTGAAGGATGCGGGAAAATCGCCTCTTGATCCATTTCCATTTACCTGCTGGCGGATTAAAAAAAATACATTATAAGATTTTTTAAACGCCTCTCCAGATATGTCTTTTTTTTTGGGCAAAAGCTATTTTAGGGCTTAAGAGCTCAAATTAAACGTAAGGAGGCCTTGTATCTCAAGCTTCATACCAGGAGTAGCGTGGGAATTATATATGTTCCGGGGAGACGGTTGAAAAAATAAATAAATCAAACTCTTGGTGTGTGTTCTTTTCAGCTCTCCGAAAATGTCATTGAGCGGATGAAAGAGCCGTCTTCTCCCGGCGGAAAGACTCCGAAGAAATTGGGATCCAGCAGTCATACCTCCATCGGTGGAGTCGGAGGTAGGCCTGTGTTTTTCAGGACAAGATGGGGGTCCTTTCTATGTCAATTCGGAAATTGTTTTTGTTCAAGTGATTAATCCAGGTTGATTTACAACTGTTCCTTTAGTGCAGTGTTTCTCAATCTTGGCAACTTGAAGATGTCCGGACTTCAACTCCCAGAGTTCCCCAGCCAGCATTCGCTGGCTGGGGAATTTTGGGAGTTGAAGTCCGGACATCTTCAAGTAGCCAAGGTTGAGAAATACTGCTTTAGGGACTGTTTGAAGTTACAGTGGCGCTAAAAAAAGCGACTTCTGACTGTTTCCCCCACTTGTGACTCTTGCGGCTTCCCCACAGGGTGAAAGTTCAGCCGCTGTGGCAAGAAAGGTTGTCTGTCTTGCTTGGCCATAGAAAAGTTGGGCTCAATTTTGGTCATGAGTCGAGGACTTCCTGTGAAACATTTGGTTCTATTTAAAACAATCTGAGAACTACTTACTCCTGGCCTATGACTGATTGTCTCCCTGTATCTCTCCCTCTGTTTCTCTCTCCCTCTGTTTCTCTTTCTCTGTTTCTCTCTCTGTCTGTCTCTGTCTTATTCTATCTGTCTCTCTCTCTTTCTTTTTCTCTCTCTCTGTCTGTCTATCTCTGTCTTATTCTCTCTGTCTCTGTCTGTCTCTCTCTGTCTCTTGCTCTCTGTGTCTCTCTGTCTGTCTCTGTTTCTCCCTCTCTCTGGCTCTATTTCTGTCTGTCTCTCTGTCTCTCTGTTTCTCTCTCTCTCTGTCTCTGTCTTATTCTATCTGTCTCTCTCTCTTTCTTTTTCTCTCTGTCTGTCTATCTCTGTCTTATTCTCTCTGTCTCTGTCTGTCTCTCTCTCTCTGTCTCTTGCTCTCTGTGTCTCTCTGTCTGTCTCTGTTTCTCCCTCTCTCTGGCTCTATTTCTGTCTGTCTCTCTCTCTCTGTTTCTCTCTGTCTCTGTCTCTTGCTCTCTGTGTCTCTCTCTCTCTGTCTGTCTCTCTTTCTGTCTGTCTCTCTTGTCTCTCTCTGTCTATTTCTCTCTGTCTCTCTCTCTGTCTCTCTTTCTCTCTGTCTTTTGCTCTCTGTGTCTCTATCTGTCTCTGTTTCTCCCTCTCTGTCTCTCTTTCTGTCTCTCTCTCTGTCTCTCTCTTTCTGTTTCTCTCTGTCTTTGTGTGTCTCTCTCTGTTTCTCTCTGTCTCTGTCTCTCTCTCTTTCTCTCTCTGTCTCTTGCTCTCTGTCTCTGTCTGTCTCTGTTTCTTGCTCTCTGTCTCTTTCTGTCTGTCTCTCTCTCTCTCTGTTTCTCTCTGTCTCTCTCTGTCTCTTGCTCTCTGTGTGGCTCTCTCTCTGTCTGTCTCTCTGTCTCTCTCTGTCTTTGTCTCTCTCTCTCTCACACACAAACACACACACACACACACAAACACAAACACAAACACAGACTGTGAGGTGTTCAATCATTGTCTGAAGCCGTTATGTGACCTGCTTGGATTTGGCCAAACATGTTGTGTGAACCCATCCCTTTGTGGATTAATTCAACAGGTGGGGAGTCAACTGACTCTTCCTTAGCCAGGGCTGCCCAGGGCTAATTGACCAACTCCTTGTCACATCATAAATCCATCTCCCCAGGTTCTGTTTCAGTATTTTTAAACAAATTTAGGCCTACAAATAGGTGAAGAGTCCATCTGGATTATGGACAAACGAGGAAGAGCAAGGATGCTGGTTCAGGGACAGTCCTTCAGGATGATCCTCCTGCCTTTATTATGAGGTTACACTAAGAGAATCTCGCAAGTATTTCTTTTTCTCCCCTTCTTACGACTCTTTCCAGAAAGCTCCCCATATTTCTGGAGAGAATGAACCTTTGCCCTCTCGTCGTCCATCCTGTGGGCGTCCCAAGGTCATCCCTCCCCTCCCCTGATTCTGACGGGCAGGCGCATCTGTCACATTCCCAGGGAAGGTGGGACGGGCAGCCCTGGCACCAGAGAAAGCAGATCTATTTATTTTTAAGCTCTCTCTGCAGGGCCTCCCTAAGCGAGACCTGGAAAGTTCTCAACACACTTTTCACAGCTCCCAAGAAGGAGGTTGGGTCTGATCCACGATGATCTGGCACATCATGTGCCGGGCCTGTCGATCTGGAGCCACAGAAACTCAAGTCGCAAAACGTGCCTGGCAAAACTTCTTTTCTTCGTTTATTCGCACCCATTTGTGGGTCACCTCCTTATTGATGTTGGAAGCCGCTCCGCTTCTTTCGAGCTTCCCAATTTTTTTGAGTAATGTAAAATGTACTAAAATCATTCACTGGCATAAGAACTTCGAAGTACCGTATTTTTCGGAGTATAAGACGCACTCCCCCCCCTCCTAAAAGAGGGTGAAAATGTGGATGTGTCTTATACATCGAATGTAGCCCCGCCCACCCACCAGCCCCTATCCTTTAGCCCAGTGGTCTCCAACCTTGGCAACTTTAAGACCTGTGGACTTCAACTCCCAGAGTTCCTCAGCCAGCAAAGCTGGCTGAGGAACTCTGGGAGTTGAAGTCCACAAGTCTTAAAGTTGCCAAGGTTGGAGACCACTGCTTTAGCCTCTGCTTCCCAGCAATTTGCTTCCTTGCAGCAAACAGCAAACAGCCTGTTTCAGCTTCAGCACAGCCTGATTAGCACAAGCAGCTGATTGTTGGTTGGATTGGCCTCCCGACGATCAGCTGTTTCAGGCTGCAGGATTGCCATAGCCTGTTGCCACCTCTGCGCGAAAACATCCTGTTTTCAGCCTCCACGCGCCTCATTTCCCGCCCATTCTGATTCCCTGCCGCCTAGAACAGGCTGAAAATGGGGCCTGCGGAGACTGAAAACGGGATGTGGAGGCCGAAAGCACGGAGGCGGCAATAGGCAATGGCAATCCCTGCAGCCTGAAACAGCTGATTGTTGGAGGCCGATCCAACTGACACACTCAGCTGCTTGTGCTAATCAGGCTGTGCTGAAGCTAAAATTGAAACAGGCTGTTAGGAGGCCAATTGCTGGGAGGCAGAGGCGAATTTCTTTTTTCTTGTTTTCCTCCCCAAAAGCTCGGTGCGTCTTATACTTCGGAGTGTCTTATACTCTGAAAATACGGTATGTGATTCTTTTTCCAGGGCTAGAACAAAAAAAAAAGATGATAGGTCTTTTCATTTCAGCTGATTTTTACTAACCTTGTTTAGAAGGTTCATAGGAAAATTGTCTTTCTAAAGGTTTTATTTCTTTTAAAAAACACAAATATTTCATCATTCGTCAATCATTAAAACATTGAAGTACAATTTTTTTTGTATGCCCCTCCCTCCCTCCACCCCCCCCAACCCCCCTCCTCCTTCCCTCCCTCCCGACTTCCCAGAACCTGTACACGGTATGGATTTTTAACTAACCCAGTCTAAAATCTATTGAGAAAAAAGAAATAAAGAAATTAATGACATTCTGCATTGACCTTAGCTTCTTCTTACTGAACTAACTTTAAACAGTTTAAATCATTTCTGATCTTAAGCATAGGCTAACTGGAATTTCTTGGTCCCGTATTTATTTTGTATATAGTCAATCCATTTTTTTCCAGTCTCGTTTATATCTCTCATTTGAGTGATCTTTAAGATATGCTGATATTTTAACCATCTCGGCTAAGTTTGTGACTTTCAAAGTCCATTCTTGGGTTGTAGGCAAGTCTTCCTTCTTCCAGTGTTGCGCCACCAACAGTCTTGCTATTAGGTGCAGAATCAAGTTAGTCTCTACCACTGTAGAGGTGTTCAAGGTGGCGCAGTGGTTAAATGCAGCACTGCAGGCTACTGCTAGATCAGCAGTTCAGCGGTTCAAATCTCACCGGCTCAGGGTTGACTCAGCCTTCCATCCTTCCGAGGTGGGTAAAATGAGGACCCAGATTGTTGGGGGCAATATGCTGATTCTCTGTAAACCGCTTAGAGAGGCCTGAAAGGCCTATGAAGCAGTATATAAGTCTACTGCTATTGCTATTGCTATTGCTATTGCTGTAAAGTCAGTACATATGCCTAGTAAAAATAACTGAGGAGTAAACTTTGTCTACTCGAAGTTATCGTTTCCGAAACTTTGTTTTATTCTGCTTCTAACAATAGAATTGTTATCGCTGATATATCATAACTGCCACACTCCACCTACCTATGATGTTTTAATTACCTAGCGATTGTATCCGAGATGAAGATTTAATACACTCATGCAAAGTTGAGATCAGAGATCTATAAACACCCAGGGTTTATTGCTGGGGGAGGGGAGGGAGGATAGGAAATAGAGCCCGTCCTGATATGAAAAGCCATATTAATTTTAGTCTCTTGAAGAGTGAGCGAAGGGGGAAGGAATCTAGATAGCACAGAAAGGAGATAAGCTGAATATTGCTTGCCAACGGTTCGGTCTGGTGAGAAGTTTGACTTACAAACTGTTTGCGGCTTACCAACTCTGCATGCCAATTGGAGGGAAACTTGGCTGCCTTCAGGAAGAGAGAAATGAACTGGGAATCACAAATAAACGTCAGCTGGTAGATTAGGGCATGGAGAGATTTAATTTTATAGGTGGTCCTCGACATATGACCATAATGGAGCCTGCCTGTTATGTCATAATGGTCATACAATGGGTTGATCATATGACCCACTCCTATTCTATTCCGTTCCTATTCTATTCCTATTCTATTCCTATTCTATTCCTATTCCTATTCTATTCCTATTCCTATTCCTATTCTATTCCTATTCTATTCCCATTCCATTCCATCCCATCCTATCCCATCCTATTCCTATTCTCTATTCTGTATCCTATCTTCTATTCCTATTTCATCCCATCCCATCCCTTCCTATTCCTATTCCCTATCTCATCCTATTCCTATTCCCTATCCTATCCCATCCCTTTCCTATTCTCTATTCTATCTTCTATTCTATTCCTATTTCATCCCATCCTATTCCTATTCCTATCCCATCCCGTTCTCTATTCTCTATTCTGTATTCTATCTTCTATTCCCTATCCTATCCTATCCTATTCCTATTCCCTATCCTATCCCATACCATTCCTATTCTCTATTCTATCTTCTATTCTATTCTATTCTATTCTATTCCTATTTCATCCCATCCCATTCCTATTCTCTATTCTATCTTCTATTTTATTCCTATTTCATCCCATCCCATCCTATTCCTATCCCATCCCGTTCTCTATTCTCTATTCTGTATCCTATCTTCTATTCCCTATCCTATCCTATCCTATCCTATCCTATCCTATCCTATCCTATCCTATCCTATCCCATACCATTCCTATTCTCTATTCTCTATTCTCTATTCTCTATTCTATTCTATTCCTATTTCATCCCATCCCATTCCTATTCTCTATTCTCTATTCTATCTTCTATTCCCTATCCTATCCTATCCCATACCATTCCTATTCTCTATTCTCTATTCTATCTTCTATTCTATTCCTATTTCATCCCATCCCATTCCTATTCTCTATTCTCTATTCTGTATCCAATCTTCTATTCCTATTTCATCCCATCCTATTCCTATCCCATCCCGTTCTCTATTCTCTATTCTGTATCCTATCTTCTATTCCTATTCCTATTCCATCCTATTCTCTATTCTATTCTTCCAAATATGCAACAAATCTGTGCAAAAAAGTCATAAAATGGGGCAAATGTCCTCCTTAAAACCCTAAATTTTGGGTTCAATTCTGTTGCTCAGCAAAACATTCGCCAAATGAGTTTTGCCCGGTTTCCCTACCTTTCTTGCCATAGTTGTTAAGTGGATCCCAGCAGGTTTGCTAAGTGAGTCCCGCTTCGCCATTGACTTGGCTTCTCCAGAAGGTCGCAAAAGGAGATCCCAGGACTCCCGTCATAAGTACATGCCAGTTGCCAAGCTTTCTGAGTTTTCGAATCACGTGACCCCGAGGAGGCTGCAGAGGTCGCCACTGCAGAAAAAGGGCCCTGAGTCACATTTCCCAACCCCGTTGCAACTTGGAAGGGTGGCTAAACGAAAGGTTGTAAGCCGAGGACTTACCTGTATAGACAAGCGTACCTGAATAGCGTCAGCCTCCAGAATTACAGTTACAGCATCTCAAGGTAGCCTCCTCCTAATAAGGCTTTTAATATTCAAGGAAGCGAGGCTCCTACAAGGCAGCTCAGTTGCCATAGTTTCAAAGTGCTGGTTTTTCATTTAAGGGGGCGGGATGGGTGAGAAATAGCATATTATTAAAATAAACGTTGTTTTCATATAATAATGTAATAAACCACCTCTCCGCTGATCCTTTCCCAACGTCTTTTCCTGGCATGGTATTTGTCGGTGGAGAGGGCAGGGGCGTGCCAAAATTGCGTTGTTGTTTTTCTTTTTAAATTAAATTATTTAAATTAAAAAGAGTGCAGAGAAGAGCAACCAAGAGGATTAGGGGGGCTGGAGGCTAAAACATATGAAGAACGGTTGCAGGAACTGGGGATGTCTAGTTTAATGAAAAGAAGGACCAGGGGAGACATGATAGCAGCCTTCCAATATCTCAGGGATTGCCCCAAAGAAGAGGGAGTCAAGCTATTCTCCAAGGCACCTGAGGGCAGGACAAGAAGCAATGGGTGGAAACTAATCAGGGAGAGAAGCAACTTAGAACTGAGGAGAAATTTCCTGACAGTGAGAACAATTAATCAGTGGAACAGAAGTTGCCTCCAGAAGTTATGAATGTCCCAACACTGGAAGTTTTTGAGAAGATTTTGGATAGCCATTTGTCTGAAACGGTGTAGGGTTTCCTGCCTAGGCAGGGGGTTGGACTAGAAGACCTCCAAGGTCCCTTTCAACTCTGCTATTGTATGTTGTATGTAAATTAATTTATTTTTTAACCACCTCAATTTTTTAACCTCCTCGAAGACACAGGTTTTTCCCCTGTTCTTGTCCTTTTGTAAGATGTCTTGCATCTCGTGACTGTGGGTGCCACTGTCGTAAGTGTGAAGAACACTCCTCAGTCACTTTTCCCCCAGTGTGGCTGTAATTTTGAACGGTCATTAAATGAATAGTTGGAGACTTATTTCAAATTTATGGGAAGAAAGTTAGATAGGAAATACACACCCGACATGAGCGAGGGAGAACAGACTTTTCTAAGTGACATCTTGATTAGAATAGAATACAGAATAGAGAATAGAAAATAATTAGGATAGAATAGAGAATAGAAAATAATTAGGATAGAATAGGATAAGAAATAGAATAGTAATAGAATAAGGAATGGAATGGAATGAAATGAAATGCAAAATAGAATAGAATGGAATAGGAATAGAGGAGAGGGAAATAACAGAGTTGGAAGGGACCTTAGAGGTCTTCTAGTCCAACCCCCTGCTTAGGCAGGAAACCTTATTCCACTTCAGACAAATGGTTATCCAACCTCTTCTTTAAAACTTCCAGTGTTATAGCTAGGTAGCTATCTATCCACATTAGTTTTGCTTGCTCTTAACAGGTAGTCCTCGACTTACGACCACAAGTGAGCCCAGAATTTATGTTGCTAAATGAGATAGTTGTTAAGGGATAGATGGCCCCCATTTTACGACTTTTCTTGCTGCGTTTGTTAAGTGAATCACCGCAGCTGTTAAATTAGCAACAGGGTTATTAAGTGAATTTAGATTCCCAAATTTGACTTTGCTCGTCAGAAAGTCGCTAAAGGGGATCGCATGACCCCGTCATAAACATGAGTCGGTCGTCCAGCATCCAAATGTCAAATCCCGTGACCACGTAGATGTTGCAACGGTCGTAAGGGTGAAAAACGGTTCCTAACTCTTCTTTTTTTCCCAGTGATGTTGTAACTTCAAACAGTCGCTAAATGAACTGTCGTAAGTCAGGGACTGCCTGTGTTTTCTTCTCGAGCCAACGCTTGCTTTGAAGCGCCGTTTTTGTTTGTGAAATAAGTAGTTCTGTACAGCATATTCCGAGCCTCCCCCCGGTCTCGGGTGGATTATTTAAAATTAAATTTCACACTCTCTGACCTCTCTTGGAAATTTTCTCTTGGAGTTTTTTTCTTCCTAAACACGAATGCCTACTATATAAATTTTTCTTCCAGTTACCGTACAGCTGACAGATAAAAGCAAGCATGTTCGCATGCATTTATGAGCATAGGTGTCATGCAGCCATCTTTCTTTTGGATCTTTGGCCTTCCACACTTTCTATTATTCTACTAGGCATTTTCTATGGTGGGAAAATAGGAGAGGGGATTGTTTGGAGTTAGATGAAACGTAGCCATAACAACATTCTTTCTAGAAAGCCAAGGTCATCCTTTGTCTCTGCACCTCTGCACCTGACTGGAACTGGATGGGTGGAACTGCCAGCATGGCAGTGGGAGATTGGACTATGGGATGGACTTGTGGGTGTGGGGGGCAAGATCTTGAACTTTCAACCGGATGTGGAAAACCAGGAAGCTTTCAGATTCAGGTTTTCCCCGATGTGCCAACGTGGCTCTCTTCATAAATCGGGACTTTGAGGAATCCTTTGCCTTGGACTCTGATTTAATTTTGGATGCTCTTTGGAGGCCTGACAGTAGGTGGTGTTGGGGTTTTTGCCATGTTAGTACCATTCCCCCCCCCCCAGATTTTGTGTGTCTCTTACTCTCTCTTTGGATGATGCGTCCAATTAAAATAAATAAAAGATTTGACACCAAAGTACATTTGAAGTGGATGTTCACTTTTCCGTATGGAAGATCCTTTTGACCAAATTCTGATTTGAAGCAAAGGGCGTTCTTTTCAAATATCACTGCCGCCTGGGAATTTGCAGGAACTCACATTTACCTGATTTCCACCAGGCGTTGCTGGAGCAAAGTATCACCTAGTGGTTAAGGCACCAGGCTTGAATTCTGGAAACTGGATGAGTTTCTGACTTAGTCATGAAAGCAGGCTGGCTGACTTTGGGCCAATCGCCAGGAGACTGTGAGTTCTAGTTCCACCTTAGGCATGAAAACCAGCTGGGTGACTTTGGGCCAATCACCAGGAGACTGTGAGTTCTAGCTCCACCTTAGGCATGAAAATCAGCTGGGTGACTTTGGGCCAATCGCCAGGAGACTGTGAGTTCTAGTTCCACCTTAGGCATGAAAATCAGCTGGGTGACTTTGGGCCAATCGCCAGGAGACTGTGAGTTCTAGTTCCACCTTAGGCATGAAAACCAGCTGGGTGACTTTGGGCCAATCGCCAGGAGACTGTGAGTTCTAGTTCCACCTTAGGCATGAAAACCAGCTGGGTGACTTTGGGCCAATCGCCAGGAGACTGTGAGTTCTAGTTCCACCTTAGGCATGAAAATCAGCTGGGTGACTTTGAGTCAATCAACAGGAGACAGTGAATTCTAGTCCTCCTTAGCCATGAAAGTCGGCTGGGTTTCTTTGGGATGGATGGATAAGAGGGAAGAATGGACAGATAGATGGATAAGCTTCATGGCAGGAAGAAGAGATGGGTATGGAAGGATAGATATGATGGATGGATGGATGGATGGATGGATGGATGGATGGATGGATGGACGGAAGGAGGGAGGGAGGGATGTATAGATAGGATAGAAGGAGGATGGATAAATATGGAAGGTTTGGGCACCTGGTCCCAAAAAAGTTCACCATCACTGTCCTAGTACATAATCTTTTTTTTTTAAACATAGAGCCGAGGTGGCGCAGTGGTTAGGGTGCAGTACTGCAGGCCACTTCAGCTGACTGTTATCTGCAGTTCAGCTGTTCAAATCTCACCGGCTCAGGGTTGACTCAGCCTTCCATCCTTCCGAGGTGGGTGAAATGAGGGCCCGGATTGTTGTGGGGGGGCAATATGCTGACTCTGTAAACCGCATAGAGAGGGCTGAAAGCCCTATGAAGCGGTATATAAGTCTAACTGCAATTGCTATTAAACGCTTGCCTAAAGCAGAAATTCCCACCCTTCGTTTCCCTCCGGATGTAGAGTGACCAGGTTCGTCCCTCATGCTAAATCCCGGTTTGTTTTAGCGACAGTTTCCGAATGAACTGGAGCAAAACCCGGCTTGCAAACCACGATCGGAGTTCACACACAGACACACAAACACACACACTCTTCCATCAAGCCGAAAAGAAGCAAACGACACGGTGTCGGAATCCCTGTGGGAGCCTTCGCTCTCTTTAATGGCCAACTCCAACAACGAATGTCGTCAGCAGGCTGGGATCCAAAACACGGCCGTTGCGACCCGGGGAAATAAATATCGGCTTGCTCAGAATCCCCCCCCGAGCTTGCAGAAGTCCAAAAAAAAAAAGTTATTATTTATTATTTTGGTTTACTGCCTCTCTTCCTTGAAGAGGGCTTGGGGGAACCACTTCCTTTTTAGTTGGGCCTCGGGGAGCCGTTCTTTTTCCAAAGATCTCGGAGAAGGACTGGGTAATGTTCGGTAACCAAAGAGTAATGGTTTTCTCCTGGAAAAGAAGAGAAAAATGGGGAAATCTACGCTGCGGGGAATAAGAGAGGAGTCCCAGGGAGAGAAAAACAGACACTGCATAGCTAGTCGGAGCTTTGAATGCAAGGCTGGGAGTCAAATTCACCCTGCAAGGCTTGAGCCCCAAGATCCGCCAAGTGGGAAAGAGACACCCCTACCCAATATCTCAGGGGCTGCCCCAAAGAAGAGGGAGTCAAGCTATTCTCCAAAGAACCTGAGGGTAGAACAAGAAGCAATGGGTGGAAACTAATCAAGGAGAGATTCAACCTGGAAATAAGGAGAAATTTTCCGACAATGAGAGCAATTAATCAGTGGAACAGAAGTTGCCTCCAGAAGTTGTGAATGCCCCAACACTGGAAGTTTTTAAGAAGGAATTGGATAACTATTCGTCTGAAATGCTATAGGGTTTCCTGCCTAGGCAGGAGGCTGGACTAGAAGACCTCCAAGGTCCCTTCCAGCTCTGCTATTGTATTGTATTGTATTATATTGTAGCCCACATCCCAACCCTACAGCCTAAGCATAAAAGCGCTTTTGTGTCTTTTCAACAACACAGAATTACCCTCTTTTTAATGTGACATTAAAAGCCATCGGGAGCCATGGGTGCGTGCCATTTTATTTTATAACTTCGTCTGTATTCCGCGTGCCACTATTCTGTGAGCTGACAAATTATTAGATCAACCGAAAACGACGGAGAAGATATTTCCAGTCGAAGAGGCTGTTTTGCACACCCTTCTTAGCTAAAGAGAAGCGAATTGCTTGCAACAAAAACCTCTCCATCCTCCCTTTCCTTTGCACCCCCATCTCCAGAGGCAAGGAATAGACAAATGCTGCTAATAACTTGGCTGTTATTTGCACCCGAACGACTCCGGATGCATTATTAAACTCTTTTTTTTTTTGGGTTCCAAAAGGCATCCGATTTACCGAGATCTTCCTGTGACTTGAAAAGGCAGCAGCTGAGTTATCAAATTACAAGCGCCGGGCTCGAAGCATTCATCTATTAATTGCTCTGATTAACGGATTAATTAAAAGCAGATTGAAGACGTAATTTTTTTTTACCCCAGTTTTCTGGTGAAAAGGGGGCTGATTGCTCACTTCCATCGCCCGCTCCTCCTTCCCAGGGCGGGCGTGACATTTCCGCGTGGAGGGTTTGAGCAGGTGGCTCGGCTTTTGCATAAAACAACACGGGTTTGTAATACTTGGAAAGCAGAGATCATCTTTTTAATTTTATTTTTAAATAAAGTTTTTATTTTATTTTTTCATTTTCATGACAAATAACCACATGTATACTATGACATAACCAACATCGTATTATATTGTTAAATGTTTACATCAATTCGCCTTACCATCAACCCCCAAAAACTACCATTGGCTTTTCCGCTCTCCATACACCATATTTATACTTTATCTATCACTTTCTTCTCCCTCTCTCCTCCTCCTCCCTACCTCCTTTCTTCCCTCTATCATCCTTCCCTTCTCTACTTCCCCTTCCTCTTTCCTTCTCTTCTCTCCCCTTTCCACCCCTCATTTCTTTCCTCCTCTTCCCCACCCCCTGCCCTCCCTCCTATCCCTCTCTTCTTCCCTTACCTCTCTCCTCTACTTCCCACTCTTCATCTCATTTACTTGGTGTATTTCCGCCTCTGAGCGAGCTGCATTTTATGTCGATGGTATTTATAATTCCTTTTCAATATACATATTTAATTCATCTTGTAAGTATTGGTGTACTGCAGCCCGTTTCCCCGTTTCCCCAATTCTGCCGCAGTTTAATTAGGACTAAGGAGTGATCCATCCTTACGTGCTTCATATTTTTTTTCCCCCTGACTCAGATTTCCTCTTTTGGGATGGGGAGAATTAGAAAGCAGATGTTGGTAGCTGTGAGTTTACTTTTAAAAGCATTCCCAGTCACGTGATCTAAATCGAAACCCTTGGCCACTAACTCCTATATATAGTCATTCCATGGATAGAACTCTGGTCTTCAAAACAGTACAGGTAGTCCTCGTGTTACGGCTGCAATTGAGCCCCAAATGTACTTTGCTAAGGGAAACGTTTGCTAAGGGAAATTTTGCCCCGTTTTACGACCTTTCTTGCCGCAGTTGTTAAGTTAGTCACAGGGTTGTTAAGTGAATCAGGCTTCCCCGTTGGCACAGTGGTTAGAGTGCAGTACTGCAGGCTACTTCAGCTGACTGCTAGTTCTGCAGTTCGGCGGTTCAAATCTCACCGGCTCAAGGTTGACTCAGCCTTCCATCCTTCCGAGGTGGGTAAAATGAGGACCCGGATTGTTGTTGGGGGCGATATGCTGACTCTGTAAACCGCTTAGAGAGGGCTGAAAGCCCTATGAAGCGGTATATAAGTCTAACTGCTATTGCTAGTGCTATTGCTTGTCACAAGGTCACAAAAGGGTATCTCATGACCCCAGGAGGCTACAACCGTCGTAAATATAAGTCAGTTGCCAAGCGCCTACATTTTGACCTTTTCTGCCACAGTTGTTAAGGAAACGCTAGAGTTGTTCAGTGAATCATCCCGTCTTTAAGCGAATCTAGTTTCCCTCATTGACTTGGTGACATAATAGCAGTCTCCCAATATTTGAGGGGCGACCCCAGAGAAGAGGGGGTCCAGCTATTCTCCAAAGCCCCTGAAGGCAGGACAAGAAGCAACGGATGGAAACTAACCAAGGAGAGAAGCAACCTGAAACCAAGGAGAAATTTCCTGACAGTGAGAACAATTACCCAGTGGAACTCCTTGCCTCCAGAAGTTGCGAATGCTCCAACGCTGGACATTTCTTAAGAAGAGATTGGACGAACATGTGTCTGCAATGGAATAGGGCTCCCGGCCTGAGCAGGAGGGTGGACTAGAAGACCTCCGAGGTCCCTTCCAACTCTCTTAGCCTGTTATTTTGCTGATCCAAAACCAGCCGGGAAAGTTCCAAATGGTGGTCACATGACCCCGGGACAGTGCAACAGACATAAGTACATGCCAGTTGCCAAGTGGCTGGATTTTGATCATGTGACCAGGGGAATGCTGCAACGGTCGTAAGGGTGAAACCCTGTCATAACTCATCTTTTTCCAGTGTCGCTGCAACTTTGAACAGTCACTGAAGGAACGAATGGTTGTAAGTCAAGGACTATTGCCCCTTGTGGGATGATTACTGCGTACAACAAATACATTGAAAAGCCTTCCTTTAATTTGAGTTGACGTGTAAGAAACTCCTCAATTATTCCTTCGTTAAAATAAACATCCCACTGAAACATACGAAGAACATAAAGAAGGTTGCAGGAATTGGGAATGTCTCATTTAATGAAAAGAAGGACCAGGGGAGACATGATAGCAGTCTTCCAATATCTCGGGGGCTGCCACAAAAAAGAGGGAGTCAAACTATTCTCCAAAGCACCTGAGGGTAGAACAAGAAGCAATGGGTGGAAACTAATCAAAGAGAGAAGCAACTTAGAACTGAGGAGGAATTTCCTGACAGTGAGAACAATTAATCAGTGGAACAGAAGTTGCCTCCAGAAGTTGTGAATGTTCCAACACTGGAAGTTTTTAAGAAGATGTTGGATAGCCATTTGTATAAGGTTTCCTGCCTATGCAGGGGGTTGGACTAGAAGACCTCCAAGGTCCCTTCCAGCTCTGCTATTGTATTGTATTATAAATAAGATTTGAAATTCACTTCTTAAAAACATGTTTACTCCTACCCCTTGGCTCTGTTTTCTACTTACATTCTCTCCCCCCCCCTCACCCCACCCCCGGGAGAAGTTGGATTAATTATGTCTCCAATTAATAACCCACTCAATATCGATTTTAATATTGAACCTTCCCAAGTAAATAAACTAGAAAGAGAGAAAGCGAAATAGAAGCCGCATCTTCGTACAGCAGGACTTCAAGGATGAAAAATGCCAAAACTGGCATCTGGCCAGCCCTGTGAAGAATCCAACCGGGCCCATGTCAAAACATAAAGGACCCCCCACCCGAATTGAAAGGGAATATTTTGACAGGCATAATCTGCAGCAGCAGAACTGGGAAAATATCTCAGAGCAAATTTGTGTATGTGTGTGTGTGTGTGTGTGTATGTATGTATGTATGTATGTATACACACACACATACATATACACACACATATATACAATACAATACAATAGCAGAGTTGGAAGGGACCTTGGAGGTCTTCTAGTCCAACCCCTGCCGAGGCAGGAAACCCTACACCGTTTCAGATAAATGGCTATCCAACATCTTCTTAAAGACTTCCGGTGTTGGGGCATTCACAACTTCTGGAGGCAACTTCTATTCCACTGATTAATTGTTCTAACAGTCAGGAAATTTCTCCTCAGTTCTAAGTTGCTTCTCTCCTTGATTAGTTTCCACCCATTGCTTCTTGTTCTGCCCTCAGGTGCCTTGGAGAATAGTTTGACTCCCTCTTCTTTGTGGCAACCCCTGAGATATTGGAAGACTGCTATCATGTCTCTCCTAGTCCTTTTTATTAAACTAGACATACCCAGTTCCTGCAACCGTTCTTCATGTGTTTTAGCCTCCAGTCCCCTAATCCTCTTTGTTGCTCTTCTCTGCACTCTTTCTAGAGTCTTCACATCTTTTTTACATTGTTGTGACCAAAATTGAATGCAGTATTCCAAGTGTGAATGAACACACAATGAACACACAACTTTCCCTTTCGAACTAGCACTCCTGCTTATTCCCCCCCCCCCAAAGCTATTAGTGGCTTCTGTATGTTAAGGAACGGACTCTTGAACTCGGGACCCGAATCTTGAAAGGGGGGGGGGGGAGGCTGACTTAGGAATGAAGCCTCACCGTATTTTGTGGCATTCATTTTACCTCCCGCTACGAACGTCTTAATAGCCGTCTCTTTTAACAAGCCCAGTAAAATGCTCCATTGGAAATACTCTTCTCGACGTCCTTTTTTTTGTCCGTGCGTAATAGAATTGCGTGTCCTGAGTAATTGAAAATAAATATTAAAAGTCCCCAGTCCTCTCCGTCTGCTCGGCGTCGGGAATAATTTCAGTCGCGGCGAACGGGGAATAAAATGGCTCCCCGTAAATTCTTCCTATTGTCAAGACGAAATAGGCTCCACAAAGCGGGTTTTCTTTTGGAAAAGAAAAGGTTTCTCTCTTTTTTGGGGTGGGGGGGGGAAAGGAAAAAAATTGCACAGCTTTGCACTCCGTTAATGTACCGAAAGCATCACTGTCAGCTCCTCAGGTTGTTCCTGCGTCCTTATTTTAATACGGGGCATTTTGAAATTCTGATACTGCAGCCCATTGTTGTGCTGAAAGGCAACACAAAACAGCTGTCCAGATGCACAATGAGGCGTAGGTTTATACATACACTAGAGCAGTGTTTCTCAACCTTGGCAACTTGAAGATGTCCGGACTTCAACTCCCAGAATTCCCCAGCCAGCGGATTCCCAGCCAGCGAATCAAATGAAACAGTGTTAGAGAGATATTAGACAAATAGGCTTTGTCGCTATCCAAGGTGCTGAAATCTTTCTGCGTTTAGGTTTAGGTCAGTGTTTCTCAACCCTGGCAACTTGAAGATGTCCGGACTTTAACTCCCAGAATTCCCCAGCCAGCGAATGCTGGCTGGGGAATTTTGGGAGTTGAAGTCCAGACATCTTCAAGTTGACAAGGTTGAGAAAGACTGCACTAGAGGGAATCCCTTGTTCGAGAGGAGAAGGAGGAAGAAACCCAACGCTGTGCCAATGGCTGGGATAGGGGACATTAAAAGATGGTGGGGAAATCTTTGGGAGTCAGCTCAAGTCTTTAGCTAGTTCAGTGGTTCCCAAACTTGGCAACTTTAAGACTTGTGGACTTCAACTCCCAGAATTCTCCAGAATAAAATAGAATAGAATAACAGAGTTGGAAGGGACCTTGGAGGTCTTCTAGTCCAACCCCCTGCCTAGGCAGGAAACCCTATATCGTTCCAGACAAATGGCTATCCAACATCTTCTTTAAAACTTCCAGTGTTGGGGCATCCACAACTTCTGGAGGCAACTTCTGTTCCACTGATTAATTGTTCTCACTGTCAGGAAATTTCTCCTCAGTTCTAAGTTGCTTCTCTCCTTGATTAGTTTCCACCCATTGCTTCTTGTCCTGCCCTCAGTTGCCTTGGAGAATAGCTTGACTCCCTCTTCTTTGTGGCAACCACTGAGATATTGGAAGGCTGCTATCATGTCTCCCCTAGTCCTTCTTTCTATTAAACTAGACATCCCCAGTTCCTGCAACCGTTCTTCATATGTTTGAGCCTCCAGTCCCCTAATCCTCTTTGTTGCTCTTCTCTGCACTCTTTCAGAGTCTCCACATCTTTTTTCATACCATGATAACCATGGTTTGCACAACTCCAATATTCGTAGGCATGCACACATCGTGACATCCGAACGTCTTTTTCAAGACCTTCACCAGAACTCCAGTATCAAAAAAGGCCGTAAAATTGAGTCGGTCCCTTGGGTGATCCGATTTATGACCGTTACAAATTGCAACCAGGATGGGAGGGCTCCATTATGGTCGTAACAGGAGGAGCGCTCGTAGATCCATTACTGCCCAGCACAGGACTGTTACTGGGACACCCAGCCCCAGGGAAGGTGTGTGTGTTGTGTATGTATATATCTATACAACCAAGTTGTTCCTCCAGAAATTAGGTGCTTTTGAGGCTTCTTACAATTTAGAGATTTCTTTGCTTCCTTCTCCTAAGCCAGTGATGGTGAACCTGTTCAGCAACGAGTGCCGAAAAGGGGGAGAGAGTACGCTTCTCTGGGCCACCCCCCCGGAAGAGGAGCTGCCCAGGGGGCATCCTTGCACCGGAGAATGGAAGACCAGCTCTTCTGGTTTCTGGCACTGTTGCACGCACGAAGGCCAGCTGATCCTCACACGCGCATGTGTGCCGGCTCAACCACAAAACCGCACCCGACTAAACCGCGTCGCTGACGTCATCAACAGGGCGACAACAGCGCGGAGACAGAAGCACGCTGTAAACCCTAAACCTAAAATTAATCCCTAAACCTAAACCTAACCCCCCTAAACCTAATCCTAAAACTAACCCTTAACCTAACCCTAAACCTAACCCTAACCCTAACCCTAACCCTAACCCTAACCCTTAACCTAACCCTAAACCTAACCCTTAACCTAACCCTAAACCTAATCCTAACCCTAAACCTAACCCTAAACCTAACCCTAAACCTAACCCTTAACCTAACCCTAAACCTAACCCTAAACCTAACCCTAACCCTAAACCTAACCTAAACCTAACCCTTAACCTAACCCTTAACCTAACCCTTAACCTAACCCTAATCCTAACCCTAAACCTAACCCTTAACTAACCCTTAACCTAACCCTAAACCTAACCCTTAACCTAACCCTTAACCTAACCCTAACCCTAATCCTAACCCTAAACCTAACCCTTAACCTAACCCTAAACCTAATCCTAACCCTAAACCTAACCCTTAACCTAACCCTAAACCTAACCCTAATCCTAACCCTAAACCTAACCCTTAACCTAACCCTTAACCTAACCCTAAACCTAACCCTTAACCTAACCCTTAAACCTAACCCTAACCCTAATCCTAACCCTAAACCTAACCCTTAACCTAACCCTAATCCTAACCCTAACCCTAAACCTAACCCTTAACCTAACCCTAAACCTAACCCTAAACCTAATCCTAACCTTACCTAACCCTTAACCTAACCCTAAACCTAACCCTTAACCTAACCTTAAACCTAACCTAACCCTAAACCTAATCCTAAACCTAACCCTAAACCTAACCCTTACCTTAAGTTGAATGGCTTGCTTTCAAAGCGCTATTTAAAGCGCCCTTCTTTCTCCGCGCTGGCTGTTGTCGCCCTGTTGATGACGTCAGCGACGCGGTTTAATCAGGTGCGGCTTAGTCGAGCATGGTTTTGACGGGTCACGATGTGTGCCAGACACCCGGAAGAGGAACGGGCAACGCCACACATGCCAGGCAACATGGCTCCATGTGCCACTTTGGGCACGCATGCGATAGCTTCGCCATCACAGTCCTAAGCCCTGTGCAAATATTATTTCAGTTCTCTTTACTAACTCACAATGCCGCTTGCATGAATGTGAAGAAATATCTATATCTATATTTTTTTTCCCTGGCTTTGAACAGAATCGGTGTTCGGAGCAATATTTCTGACAGTTGTCCTCGAGCGGGCTGACCCGTTGCTCGAAAATTCAGAAATTCAGAAAAGCGTGTAACAAGTCACTCTCCGCAGTGCCTCGAGCCCGCTTTCCCGGCGGATGGTTTTATTCCCGACGTTTTTTTAATCTCCGTATACAAAAAAACTGTTAGGTTTTCCGAATGCTACGGAGGGGATTCCTCTTTTTCCCCCCCTCTTTCTTCTGAGAAAGACGGAAACCGTCTGGCTCTTAAAAAGAAACCACCCGAGTTTTATTTCAATCTTTCCGGCGAGGACCAAAGAAGGAGCTTGTTAATCTCGCAGCCCAGGGAACCCGGCTGCAAAGATTGTGTCTTTATTAATTAAGCAAGTGGATTTCTCGTCTAGAAATAAAGATCCCTGATTTAAATAACAATGTTAAATGTAGCGACGAGACAGTCTTTTCTTGGTTTTTTTCCCCTCCTGTAAATTGCTGAATGCTTCGTACTTGCTGTCCTGTTATGATGAGCTGAAGGTACACACACACACACACACACACACACCACACTGTGATATATTTCACAAATTTTGATTAACTGTCATTTTTCTAAAATGACAGCTAGGCAGATGGTAGAACCGGTACAGGAAGTCCTCAACGTACGGCCACAATTGAGCCCAAATCTATGTTGCGAAGGGAGAAATGTGTTGAGTCGTCTCCCCCCCCCCATGTTACGACTTTTCTTGGCCACATTTGTCATGTGAATCATTGCAGTTGTTGAGTGAGTAACACGGTTGTTAAGCAAATCACTGTTTCCCAATTGTCAGACGGTCGCAAAGGGGGGAATCACATGACATCCCCCCCCCGGACGACTGCAACCGTCGTAAACACAAGTCAGTTGCCAAGTGTAAAATCATATGCCCGCGGGGGAATGCTGAAATGGTCGTAAGTGTGAACAACGGCCTAAGTCACGTTTTTCAGTGCCGTGTTGACTTCGAACGGTCCCTAAATGGAGTGTTGTAAGTCGAGGACTGCCCGTACTAGGACATTTCATTGAAAGAGCAAAGAACTTCAAATAAAGCAGGTTTGTAGGATTCTGGCTGTGGTTTCGACCCACAGCTATGAACGGTCAGATGGTCAACTGAATGGAGAAGACCAAAATGTTGATGCCTCTTCCATTTATTTCGTAAGAAGACTCTTCCAATACGCCGGTGGGGAAAAAGTAATAGCCACTTTAGATTCTGTAACTGTTAACTGCACTTAATCTTTCACTTAATATGTTTTTTTTGGAGGGGTTGGTAATTAATCTTCCCAAGTGCTTCACAAAAACCAACAGAAAAAAAATATTTGCAGCTCAGGGTTGAACTGTGGGGACCTTGGTGCTCTCTGAGCTTGGTGGTTTTGTTGGAGACATTTCAATGACCCAATTAGGTAACGTCATCAGTGCTGGAAGGGAATGGAGTTTGTGGAGAGGAGAAGGAGGAGGAGGAGGAAGAGGAGAAGGAGAAAAGGAGGAGGAGGTCAATGACTGTGGGGTCCCTGGTGGTTTTCTTGCAGACGTTTCATGACTATGGTGACCAGACGTCCCGCTTTTGGCGGGACACACCCGCCTTCCAATGCATTTTCCCGCGTCCCGCCCGCCTTTTTAAAAGGCACGCTTTTTTTGGCGCTAGCAGCTCCCGCCCATCAGCTGCTAGCTTGCTGGGCTGGCTCATCGTTCTGTTCTATCTGCTAAAAATTTAAGCCAGCCCAGCCTGCCGCTCACTGATTTAATTGGCCAGGACTCCAGCCAATCAGTGAGCTGAAAATTTTCCATCCCAACCAGCTCACTGATTGGCTGGACTCCTTATTCATGACCCAACTGGGGAACATCATCAGTGCTGGAAGGGAGGGGGGTATGGAGGAGGAGAAGGAAGAGAAGGAGGACTGTGGGCTCCTGGATGCTCTCTGAGCTGGGCCGTTTCCTTGCAGACGTTTCGTGGCTCAACTAGATAACATCATCAAAGCTAGAAGAGAGTGGGGTTTATGGCGAGGAGGAGAAAGAAGAAGAGGAGGAGGAGGACTGTGGAGTCCTTGGTGCTCTCTGAGCTTGGAGGTTCTCTTGCAGATGTTTCATGACCCAACTAGGGAACATCATCAGTGCTGGAGGGAAGTGGGGTTTGTGGAGAGGAGGAGGAGGAGGAGGAAGAGGAGGAGGAGGAGGAGGAAAAAGACTATGGTCTCCTTGATGCTCTCAGAGCTTAGTGGTTTTCTTGCAGATGTTTTCATGACCCAACTAGGGAACATCATCAGTGCTAGAAGGGTGTGGGGTTTGCTCATTGTTTATATACTGCGTCTTGCCCTGTCAGTCTTGGTGAGTGTTGTTAAACAGGAACCTTCTAGCACTGAAGAGGTTCCCTAGTTGAGCAAGGAAAAGTCTGTCTGTCTGTCTGTCTGTCTCTCTCTCTCTCTCTCTCTCACACACACACAAAAACACACACCCCAAAAGTTCATTTAGCTTTCCGCTCTGCCTTTTTTTTACCCCCAGGACAAAAATTGCTTTATCTGAAGGAATTTCTGGTTTGGGAGGGTTTTGTTTTTTTAAAAAAACAACAACACATTTCTTCCTTTCTCCTCCCCCCCCTCTTTTTTTTTTGTTCACAGTCCCGAAGACTTATTATGCCCTAGAGGTGATAAACGATTCGGGGTCTGTAGTAGCTCTAGTATTTTTAATGAGCTTTTCTTACCCAAATGACTGTAGACTGCAATAAAGCTCTCCAGTTGTGTTAAATCAGAATCCCCCGTCCCTTTTGCCCGTCATTTAAATGAGCAAATTAACCAGCAGCGTTAACAGTAAATTTGCCTCCTTCTCTTAAAACCGAACTGGGGCAGAACGTATTATTCCAACCGGCTCCTCTTGAATATATTTAGTTAGTCACGTTGCTCGGTTTGAACGCTTTGCTCTGTAATCCTGAATTGCAGAATTCTGGAGTGTGGCGGTGGATGTAACTTTTTGGAAAGTCTAAAAGAAAAAAAAAAGGACTGTTACTACAAAGTCTAGAAAGATTTGTTGTAAGAAGCAGCTGGTTCTGTCTCTAACATCTACTTCCAGTCTACAACAGGGTGGTTTCAGCAGTTCCAAGAAGCCTCACATTTATTTGCACCACTCAGATGACCCTGAGGACAGAGATAAACCTCCAAGTGGGCTCAATGACCCTCTAAAAGGATGCAAATGACCAGCTGCCTGCAAGGAGTATCAATCCTTCCCTTCCCCACCATTCAGTCAGAAGCTGATGAAGCTTCTTGGATGAGAAGCGAATCGTCTTCAAAAGAAAAACCTCCAAGTGGCCTCAATGACCCTCTAAAAGGATGCAAATGACCAGCTGTCTGCAAGGAGAATCAATCCTTCCACTCCCCACCATTCAGTCAGAGCCGAAGAAGCTTCTTGGAGGAGAAGTGAAATGTCTTCAAAAGAAAAACCTCCAAGTGGCCTCAATGACCCCCTAAAAGGATGCAAATGACCAGCTGCCTGCAAGGAGTATCAATCCTTCCCTTCCCCACCATTCAGTCAGAGCTGATGAAGCTTCTTGGATGAGAAGCGAATGTGTTCAAAAGAAAAACCTCCAAGTGGCCTCAACGACCCTCCAAAAGGATGCAAATGGCCAGCTGTCTGCAAGGAGGATCAATCCTTCCACTCCCCACCATTCAGTCACAAGCTGAAGAAGCTTCTTGGATGAGAAGTGGAAAGGTTTTCAAAAGAAAAACCTCCAAGTGGCCTCAATGACCTTCCAAAAGGATGCAAATGACCAGCTGTCTGCAAGGAGAATCAATCCTTCCACTCCCCACCATTCAGTCAGAGCCGAAGAAGCTTCTGGATGAGAAGTGAAAGGTCTTCAAAGAAAGTCCAGTTGCCTCTTGAAAAAGCACCGTGGAGTTTACTAAGTGGGAGGAGGGGTGTTGGATTTTAAGGTATTATGATTGTACCTGTATACTGCTATTTTTTTTTCTTTTTTATGTATATTGAAATGGAATTATAAATATCATCAACACAAAAGAGAGTTTGCTCAGAAGCCGAAATACACCAAGTGAATGAGAGGAAGCAGAGGAGAGAAGAAAGATAGGAAGAGAGGGACAGGAGAGAGCGTGAAGGGGGAAGATGAGGTGTATAAGGAGGAGTGGTAAGGGGAGAGAGGAGAAGGAGAAAGGAAGGGGAAGTAGAGGAGAAAACGATGGAGGGAAGAAAGGATGTAGAAGAGTGGGAAGCAGAGGAGAGAAGAAAGATAGGAAGAGAGGGACAGGAGAGAGGGGGAGGAGGGAAGATGAGGTGTATAAGGAGGAGTGGTAAGGGGAGAGGAGAAGGAGAAAGGAAGGGGAAGCAGAGGAGAAAATGATGGAGGGAAGACAGGATGTAGAAGAGTGGGAAGCAGAGGAGAGAAGAAAGATAGGAAGAGAGGGACAGGAGAGAGGGGGAGGGGGGAAGATGAGGTGTATAAGGAGGAGTGGTAAGGGGAGAGAGGAGAAGGGGAAAGGAAGGGGAAGTAGAGTAGAAAATGATGGAGGGAAGACAGGATGTAGAAAGGGGGAGGAGAGAGGGGGAAGAAAGTGTCAGATAAGGTATAAATATGGTGTATGGAGAGCAGGAAGAGCCAATAACTGGTGTTTTTCTTTTTTCTTTCTTTGGTAGTTGATGGCAAGATGGATTGATGTAATTACTTAATAATACAACATGATATTGACTATGTAATAGTATACATGTGATTCTATGCTATGAAAACGGAAAATAAAAACTTTCTATGCGAAGAAAAGGTTAGCCAACACTGATCTAAGCCAATGGGCATTTAATTCACGTCGGCATTATTCTGGACATTAGTCCAGCACGGAAATGTTCTTTTGCCTCTCCTGTCACAAACCCATCTTTGTTCTAGTATCGTCGCAGGATCTTTTCATTAGGAAAAAAATCAGGTTTTCTGCTCATCACGCACGGCATCCGTCTGACCTCAAGCAGACCTAGAAGGATTGTGCTTCGTTTGACTTCCGAAAGGTTTATTTGTAAATGCCGTTAAATAGGAATTGCCTGCTTAGAGCCTCAGCCCATCAATTTGAGTCAAATGATTTGCGGGTGATTGGTTTTTCCCCCCCAAGAACTTGGTCTGATAAATAAAATTGCTGGAGTTCTGTCTCATCCTCGGTTTTTTTCTTTCTTTCTTTCTTTCTTTCCTTCCTTCCTTCCTTCCTTCCTTCTCCCTTCCTTCTTCCTTCCTTCTTCCTTCCCTCCTTCCTTTCTTTCTTTCTTTCTTTCTTTCCTTCTTTCCTTCTTTCCTTCTTTCCTTCCTTCTTTCTTTCCTTCCTTCTTTCTTCCTTCCTTCTTTCCTTCCTTCCTTCCTTCCTTCCTTCCTTCCTTCCTTCCTTTCTTTCTTTCTTTCTTTCTTTCCTTCTTTCCTTCTTTCCTTCTTTCCTTCTTTCCTTCCTTCTTTCTTTCCTTCCTTCTTTCTTTCCTTCCTTCTTTCCTTCCTTCTTTCTTCCTTCCTTCCTTCCTCCTTCCTTTCCTTTCTTTCTTTCTTTCTTTCTTTCCTTCTTTCCTTCTTCCTTCTTTCCTTCCTTCTTTCTTTCCTTCCTTCTTTCTTTCCTTCCTTCTTTCCTTCCTTCTTTCTTTCCTTCCTTCTTTCCTTCTTTCCTTCTTTCCTTTCTTTCCTTCTTTCTTCCTTCCTTCTTTCTTTCCTTCCTTCTTTCTTTCCTTCCTTCTTTCCTTCTTTCCTTCTTTCCTTCTTTCCTTCTTTCCTTCTTTCCTTCTTTCCTTCTTTCCTTCCTTCCTTCCTTCCTTCCTTCCTTCCTTCCTTCCTTCCTTCTTTCTTTCTTTCTTTCTTTCTTTCTTTCTTTCTTTCTTTCAAGATTAAGGCCTTACTTAGTTTTCCTGCCTGCCTCATTCGGGGACAACGATCCCATATATCTAAAGTAATAGAATTTCTGTTTAACAATCTACATCCTCACTTTTATTCCCTATTAGGATCGGGCTGATCAATATGCAACCCAGTCGATTGCTAAGGTCAAATGGGCCGTGTCTTTATTAGTCAGGTTGTATTTATTGTGCTTCAGAGGTTGTGTCGATGGGCCATTAGCCTTCCCCCCCCCCCCATCCATTCCTTACACAAAGGCCCCATAAAAAAACCCAGATGGATTGTTAGGCATGGTACACCTGGGGTCGGGTGCCGGATCCGAGTCTCGGAATAGTTAAAATATCTCTCCAGAGGTGAAATTAATCTAATGCTCAACTGCAGGGTAAGTTGTTTCGCTGTCTTCCCAGAGGGCTGCTTGGGGAGATTTTATAGAGCTGGAAGGGACCTTGGAGGTCTTCTAGTCCAGCCTCAAGCTCAGGCAGGGAACCCTGCGCCATTGTGGGCAATTGGCTGTCCAGTCTCTTCTTTAAAACTTCCAGTGTTGGAGGACCCACAATTTCTGGAGGCAGGTTGATTAATTTTGTTCCCAACGTTGGGAAGTTTTCTCCTTAATTCCAGGTGGCTTCCCTCCTTGATTAGTTTCCATCCGTGCCTTTTTGTCCTGCCCTCTGGGGCTTTGGAGAATAGGCTGACACCCCCCTCTTCTTTGGGGCAGCCCCTCAAATATCGGAAGGCTTCTATGACATCACCCCATGTCCTCTTCATGAATATATTTTTTTTATTTATACACAACATCAATAGAACAGACACAGACTTAAAACAACATAGGACCTCTCACTTCTTTCCCTCTTCCTTCACTCCCTCCCTCCCTCTTTTGTCTCTCCCCCTCTGTCTCTTTCTTCTCTCCTTCCTCTCATTTCTTTCCCTCACTTCCTTTCCTTCCCTCCCTCCCTCGCTTTCTTTCTCTTTCTTTCTTTCTCTTTCTTCCATCTCACTTCTTTCCCTCATTTCCTTCCTTCCTTTTCCTTCCTTCCTTTTCCTTCCCTCTTCTTCCTTCTTTCCCTCTCACTTCTTTCCCTCCCTCCCTCTCACTTCTTTCCCTAATTTCCTTCCTTCCTTTTCCTTCACTCCCTCCCTCTTTCTTTCTCTCCCCCTCTCTTTCTCCTTCCTTCCCTCTCACTTCTTTCCCTCACTTCCTTTTCCCTCCCTCTCTCTTCTTTCTTTCTTTCTTTCTTTCTTTCTTTCTTTCTTTCTTTCTTTCTTTCTTTCTTCCATCTCACTTCTTTCCCTCATTTTCTTCCTTCCTTTTCCTTCCCTCTTCTTCCTTCCTTCTTTCCCTCTCACTTCTTTCCTAATTTCCTTCCTTCCTTTTCCTTCACTCCCTCCCTCTTTCTTTCTCTCCCCCTCTCTTTCTCCTTGCTTCCCTCTCACTTCTTTCCCTCACTTCCTTTTCCCTCCCTCTTCTTTCTTTCTTTCTTTCTTTCTTTCTTTCTTTCTTTCTTTCTTTCTTTCTTTCTTTCTTCCAACTCACTTCTTTCCCTCATTTTCTTCCTTCCTTTTCCTTCCCTCTCCTTCCTTCCTTCCTTCTCATCACCCTCAAAGATGCATGAACCAGAAATGAAATTGATGAATGTCAGAATGGTTCCTTGAGTTGTTACATGCAACCTGTCTTTATTTTCTTAATTCCAGTCAATGAAGAAGAACTAAAGAAAAGAATAGCTGAAGAATTGGCCTTTGAACAAGCTAGGCGAGAGGCAGAAGCTCAGAAGAGGTAAGTTTATTCATTTATTTCCAGAGTTTTGTGGGGAAATCTGTGACTTTTGGATTCCAGGGTTGAAATAAGCTCGGTGCCGATAAACTAGAAAAGCAAATGAATGGAAATGCTTGGGAATTGGGGAGCCCAGCTGGTGCCCTCCATTTCGGAGGGATTTTGCTACTTTTTCCTTTCGAAAAATGAGCTTTTTTTTTTCATTTTTTTTTAAAGCTGGCTGCTAAGTTTGAAAGTTAGCTGAAAACAATTTTTATAAATCCTGACAGTGCCATCCAGCATGCCTCTCTGTTCTTTGTTTTCGAAGTTCTTTCATTACATTTAAACAAATTATTTAATAATTTGCTTATTTAGTATCCATGACTATCACTAAGTGTTGTATGTAATGCTTTATGAGGAATGTATTTTTACTAATGACTATGATAATGATCTATCACTATTGTTGTATAGTGTACACATTGTTGTTATGTACACTGAGACCTTTACACACCGGAGACAAATTCCTTGTGTGTCTAATCACACTTGGCCAATAAATAATTCTATTCTGTTCTGTTCTGTGCAAATTCTGTTGTGTTCTGTTGTGTTCTGTTCTATTCTATTCTATTCTATTCTATTCTATTCTATTCTATTCTATTCTATTCCATCTGATGTGTAGGGTTTCCTGCCTAAGCAGGGGATTGGAAAGAAGACCTTCCAATTCTGTTATTCTATTCTATTCTGTTCTGTTCTGTTCTGTTCTGTTCTATGTTCTGTTCTGTTCCTATTCCTATCCAGTCCAGTCTATACTATTCTGTCTGAAGTGGTGTAGGGTTTCCTGCCTAAGCAGGGGGTTGGACTAGAAGACCTCCAAGGTCCCTTCCAACTCTGTTATTCTATTCTATTCTATTCTAGTCCAGTCCAGTCCAGTCCAGATCAATCCAATCCTCTCCTTCAGAATTTTACTGATGTAACTCCATGTCAAATTACGTTGAATCGGTAAAATTCTCTGCGCTCACCCGAGAACTAGAGAAGTCCATTTTTTAACATGCCCGTACAGTATTGTGGATTTCCGAAACATTTTTTTTGCCGCCTTAAAATCAATAAGACGTTGTTGTTTGACTTTCATCGAGACGCATTTTGCAAGCTCATTATTTTGCATTTATTAAAGAACCTTGTAATTGACGTTGCTTCCAGTCGCCTGTTAATACTGCTTCTCTCTCTCTCTCTCTCTCTTTTAACACTGCATTACGATGGAATTAACCACAGAGGTTTAAACAAGCCATCCCAATAGACTTCAGAGGGATGTATACCCAGAAATGTGTTTATAGGATTTCCATCTAAATTAAGCTAATGTCATACCAAATTGAACATAAACACAACCAAAAGCCCTTTACCGGACTAAAATATGCCTCTTTGAGGAGTAAAACAAATTTATGTGTTATGCTGAAATTACAGCTCTTTGAAATATTATGGCTGGCCTTAATTGATTTTTGGTTCTTACGAGGAAATGTGCTTACTCTTTTCTGTGTTCGTGTTAATGTAATTAATGTTAGCAGTTTAAAATGGAACAATTTATTATGCACTTTGATTATTCCTCCTGTACCAATAATATTAAGCGGTGCCTGTTAGTGGTGACTGCCTTGTTCAGGTTTGATTCTCTTTAATGCACATGGCGAGTCTCCATCGTTTGAAACCATGAGTGGGCTTCTTAATCTTCTCCTTCTCCTGATGTACTACCAGGATTCCTATTTCTATTGTGAACTCGCATTCATACCCATACTCATCGCAGCACTGAGTGATGTTACCTAGTTGGGTCATGAAACGTTTGCAAGCTCAGGGAGCATCCGAGGACCCCATGGAATTCACACCTGCTAGGATCCATTCTCTTAGGGATACATAACCCAGATGTCCCAGAATTCCCTGGCCAGCCCTGTTTGAGGTTTGGACAAAACTCAGCAGCACTTTTTCATGTGGCTATTGATAGAAATAGGATTGCCGACATGATCGCCAACACCTGATGACAGATATGGCCCACGAAGAAGAAGAAGCAGCCATGTTTGAATTCCCCAACCAACCTGAAGACTTGTGGACTTCAACACCCAGAATTCTCCAGGCAGCCATGTTTGAATTTCCCAGCCAATTTGAAGATTGGTGAACTCAACCTGAAAACCTCAACTTGAAGACATGTGGACTTCAACTCCCAGAGTTCCCCAGCCAGCCATGTCTGAATCCCAGCCAATTTGAAGATTTGTGGACTTCAACTTGAAGACCTCAACTTGAAGACTTGTGGACTTCAACTCCCAGAATTCCCCATCCAACTTGAAGACTTGTGGACTTCAACTCCCAGAATTCCCCAGCCAGCCATGTTTGAATTCCCCAGCTAATTTGAAGACTTGTGAACTCAATTTGAAGACTTCAACTTGAAGACTTGTGGACTTCAAGTTATAGACTTCAACTTGAAGACTTGTGAACTTCAACTCCAGTATTCCCTAGCCAGCCATGTTTTAATTCACCAGCCATCTTGAAGACTGGTGAACTTCAACTCCCAGAGTTCCCCAGCCAGCCATGTCTGAATTCCCAGCCAATTTGAAGATTTTTGGACTTCAACTTGAAGACCTCAACTTGAAGACTTGTGGACTTCAACTCCCAGAATTCCTAGCCAGCCATGTTTGAATTCCCCCAGCCAATTTGGAGACTGGTGAACCTCAACTCCCAGAATTCCCCAGCCAACTTGAAGACTTGTGAACTTCAATTTGAAGTCCTCAACCTGAAGACTTGTGGACTTCAACTCCCAGAATTCCCTAGCCAGCCATGTTTTAATTCCCCAGCATCTTGAAGACTGGTGAACCTCAACTCCCAGAATTCCCCAGCCAACTTGAAGACTTGTGGACTTCAACTCCCAGAATTCCCCAGCCAGCCATGTCTGAATTCCCCAGCCAATTTGAAGATTTGAGGACTTC